>NC_060264.1:11358525-11663363 GCF_021901455.1 Neodiprion lecontei | reverse complement strand
ATTTTACTTTTCTCACCGTTCGTTTGTTAACCCCTTGAGAAAAAAAGAAAAAAAAAACAAATTATAGCATGAGGATTGCCGATATCCAGTGCTTGTTTCACACTGGTTTTTTTTTCCTTGCTCTTTTTACGTTGCTTTCCCTGCTGGCAACCGGCGATTATTTTGTTTGAATACACGGTTAATTAGCGTATGTAACAGGTATCATTTATACACACGTTCCGGAATGCATGAGAACCAGTATCGGCGTAAGTGTACATTCCTGTTTTAATGTGGAACGTTTTCAACATTTAGGTATGTTTTACGCTTGTTGTGGCTACTGCAGTCTGTTCGGTCCGATGGCACAATCCCTTAAAAAACCTGTTTTATCGGGGGAATTATGTCACTATGTAAAACAACTGACCTTTATGTTCTGGTTTACTTTTATAACGCTCTTCGTTGCCGACGAGTGATTAAACTTTGATCATTATTATCAATTAAACATGGCGATGTAGTTAAATTCGACACAATTCTCGTCAATTTGTTACTAATTCATGCATCATTCCGAGCACCATCTTGTTTGCTGTTTTTGTTTCAATCGCAGATTATCTCTTTCCGTGGAATTCCGCACAAACAAAAATTGAGCAACCGAATCTTGAAGGAAATGTGTTGACAAATCTATAATTAAAACCGAACAAATAATCGCCGGTACAAAATCGTGAATTCTCTACCTACTAATGCCTATCAAATTACAATATCATCGTTTTCCAAAGAGTAGGGAAACGATTTGATTAACATTTTTCGACGCAACGTATACCCGGAAGCGTTTGTATCTCATACCAGTTTTACAAGATAGTTTTCGGTCTTCGTACTCTCGTGGTAAACACGTCGATTATCTTCTGCGATAATCATAAGTTATTTCTTCCGCTTCTGCGATTTGCTCGCGGCTGTTTACGCTGCTAATTTACCAAGAGAAAAAAAGTATGCTTTGCGTAGAAGAGTGAATCGGTTCGTTACAGTAAGTAGAAAAAATCCCCCGCTGCTAATTCGGATTGCAGGATAAACGACGGAGTTACCGAGATTGGTACATAGAAAGAAGATATGGAGGCAAAAAGTTGGAATATCGGGAGCACGATACACACTGTAAAATATGTTTGCCACTGAGTTATAACGGCGTATATAACCGTTGAAACTAGATCATACGTTTGAGGTTGTCAAAGAGAATAAAAATTGAGAGAATGAACGAATATAAGTCTACGAGGTGTATAAATGCGGAACGCTGGCGCGACGAATTATATGTTTATAAATAGCCTACAGGGAATTCTGTAGAAAATACCATCCTTGTACCGAGAGTTCTTCTTGAAAGGACTTGCTGGACAATCGCGACTCGTCTAGTTTACAAGCGTAGCCAACTTCGTAGAAATGTTACCAGCATGGCAGGCAGAATGACCGATGCGTAGTGGATCGCGACGGTGCCGTGACCCGGCGATTCTTAATAGGTGTGAGGTTATGGTTGACTGCCACTTGTCAACCAGACGATTCTAGGGAATTTCATCTTGTCAGCGAAGGCTTGCTTCAGGCCGCGCGCACGGATGTCAGCCAATCAAAATCAAGCAAGTTGAACTGCGCGCGCTACTAGCAGGGCCTTTCAAGAAGAACTCACGGTATACAAAATATACGCCTGATGGAGTGGACCGGACGGTCCGCCTGCTATTTTATATACGTGCTGTAAGATACAGTTACACAGATCGATGGTGTATTATCTGCGTAATTCGTAATATTGCTGGTATCGAAACAGTTTGTCAAACTTTATTATTTGATATATGGTTGACTGCGGGGTGTCCTGTACCAACTAAAAATAGTTTTTCCTCGCATCCTATGGTAAACGGTTATGCATAAAAATGAGTAATTAAAATGGATAAAAAATACCATGACTTTCAGAGTCTTAACCTCTGTACCAATGTAGATATTGTGTGGCTATTTCAAGCAAGGGAAATAAAATGCTCTTAACATCTTAGGTTGATTTAACGATATTTAATGATTGTACGGGATATTCAATTTTTTGAAAAGTAAATCGAATAAATTGAATAAGCTTTAAGGATTGGGAAAAACAGAAATTATTTTTCAAACTGATCATGAAACTCAACGGAATTAATGTAAATTTCGACATCTTAAAACTCAATTTCGTTCATTCCTTATAATATTCCACGTTGATTCTCAGCTCAACAAAACCAAACCAAAGAGAAAACTTTGATAATTCAAATCTATGTACCCAAATTTTTCGATTTAAATTCACATCTGACATAGACTATTACATGATATGTATTTATGTAATATTATTGAAATAGTAAAGGATTCGGTTTTGTTTCAAGTTGACATGAAAACGACTAAACCGGTATAGATAGAACTTGTACTTTTTTTGTAGTAGGGACTCTCGAAAGTTACCTGCCCTTTGCATCTAGATCCTTCAAATTGGAGCTGAATAATAACACAAACAAAGATGGGAAATTTGAAATGTACGCAGGTAGAATGCACTCTACTAGTAAGGCGGAGATAACGAGTTGTCTTCCAGAAGTGTCCGAAGAGATTGAAGCCATCTAAAGTGATTTACGGAATCCCACATCGGTATGATGGTTCGGCATCTAAAATGTTAATAAATTCCCCGGATATCGGGTTTCGATTTTTATATTTTTCATACAAGTTTGCTCAATCCCATATTGACTTCAAGGATGCCTCTTTATAATACGCGCATGCAGGAATTTTCTTGACGAAAACACCCTTGACTCCAGACTCCTGCCTTCAACGGGTTGCTACTTTGTCTCAAGAGTTTTAGTGATGACATTACCGACTTGGTGAAATCACATTGCTAGTTTCAACTTGCTCGTCACATCAATAATTTACCATCTGACGTATCAAATCACAGTTTTTAGCATCGAACACAGAACGGCTACATAGAATTTTTCAGCATCAACAGTTGCAATTGTCAAACAGACGCCCAACGAAGAATGATATCCGTGGATTAATTCTCGGAATTTCGAGGTGAAAATAATTCACTTGAGCTAAAAGAATACAAGTATGTTGGACCCTTTTTTGACACCACCCCATTATGTATTTTTATACTTTTGACACGCTTAATGACTGCATAGCACAGACATGAAATTTCAAATTGTACTTTGACTTCAAGGTGCTATCTGTGGAATGCAATACATCCAATGAATAATCAGTGGAGACTCTTATAATAAACAACGCGATCTCAAAAAATAACGCCAGCAATTGTTGAAGAAATCATCAGTATAAAAGGGCTGCCGTGAATTATTTGGGCAGTCTTTCAACAACTATCGAATAAGCTCCAAAGTACGTGAGCGGAACAGGCGTAAATTTCAAGTGGTATTAAATGATTGAATTAGGCGTATCATCACGTCTGTTGAAAATTGTATTCAAGAAATTCGATAGAATTTTGTGCAAAGTACATTGAGGAAATTTTAAATATCATCTCGACCGAATTTATGTACTGCAACAGCCTACACGGTAATAATATTATTTTTTTAATGCACTTGGAATGAGACTACCAATTCTCTTGATCCTCATCCTCTTTAATTTCGCAATACCTCTAGGGTTGAGTGATTCATCTTAAAGAGTGGGGGAGAAAAAGTTTTCATTTGAGCCCAATTCCAATACAATCGATGCATGGACAGTTAATTATTAGTATTACACAGTTGGTTCAATCAAGAAACTTTTCCGTCCCGTTCATCTTCGTCAGTCTAGTTTTCGCTCCAAAGTTGTATGAGTGAATAGATATTCAAAAGAGGTGGTCAAAATTATATGGCGCCAAATTATATGTCTCAATCGAAGCGATATCAATGAAAATCGTCCGAAGCTTGAACCGACGGGTATTTCACATATTATACAGAGTGAATTACTAACGATAGAATGCTCCGACGTCTGCTATAGTTAAATGCGCATGCGCTAAAATTCGAGGACATTTGTTTTCCAGGGCGATCATGAACCATCATGAACGTAACCTCAAAATTTTTGACAATTATCGCTGACGGTTATACTCAAGACCGACAGTTGTCAAACTTTTTAAGTTTATATATTTCACAACGAACTGTCTTCTAAATTTGTAACCGTTGGCTGCCCTGGCAAAGATCTGCTCTTGAATTGTAGCGCATGCGCATTCAGGAGGTTCCCTGGTCGATTGCGTCGTTGACGTATATCCCTGCAAATATCAAAGTCCACGTATCTCAAATGCAAAAATGGCTTAACAACACTATCGTATATGCAATTCGGAACAAAAACATTCCAACGCATTTTCATTTAAGGCAAAAATAAAGAAATGGCATGGTTTCTATGAAATCGCTATCGTAAATTCGCAAAATTTGTGCCATTTATTTGGTTTTGACCCAAATGAAAATGTGCTGGGGTGTTTTTGTTCAGGGTTGTGTATAGAATGGGGTTGTCAAGCCCTTTTTTACGTTTAAAATACGTGGACATCAATATCTGGAGATATATACAACATCGAAATTGACCAGGGCACTCCCTTAAGCTATAGCAAAGGACGGACTATTTTGTCGTTAGCAATTCACTCTGTATATGTTTTGGTGTTAGGAATTCTACAATAAGATCTGAGAGATACAGGTAACACCCAAAAATGGACATAATACTGAATTACTTTACACTACTGACAAGTACTGAATGTCGGGTGAGCGCACTGCTCTCTCATCTCTCTGTACGAGTTGCGCTCCGTGATCCAATAAAATTTCTAAAATAGACTTGGGGAGAAATATGATTTAGTGATGAAAATTTCGATGCCCAAACAAATTATATCACCCTCGTACCGGCGTCATTTTTTATCATCTGTGTGTTAGAATCTTTGAGGATTTTGTAAAATTTCCTGTCCAACGTAATGCGATAATCAGAAAACAAAACTGATTCCATATTTCATCTTTTGACTAGTTACTTCCAATCGAAACATTGTAGTAAATACAATGTATAGTGTATTACATAAAACATGTTTTCTCATCAAGTAACTCGATTTGATGTCGTAGAAAATTTTAAACTAATTACGAAGAGTTTTTTTTTTTTTTTCAATTTTAATAGCCTCCTTAAGTGATCTTTTGGCATCTACCGGGCTAATTTGATTTGTTCTTTTGGTAGTTATTGGCGTATACGAGACTATAACACTCATTCGCTTAGTAGGAATGCAGAAGCTGGTTATAGCACTCTGAAGACTAGAATAAATCAGGCTTTCAGTGATCTTTATCGCCAAAAAGACCAGAATACCTTAGCATGATCTTGGAAGTCCTTGAGGTCCTGGAATTTTCCTGGTCCTTAAAAAGCCGTGGCAATATTCTTGAAATTTTCTTGTATCCTGGAAACATTCTATATTTAAGGCTTGCTGCGAATGATATATTTATTTGTGTTCACTGAGTAACGGTATTTAAAAAGTAGATTGCTGCCTCGAATTGCGTTTTTCGTTTTTCCCTACTAACAGGTGTAGTAGAAATAACATATATCACGTACATCGCGCAGATTATGTACAGTGTCCTCTGCCCTCTGCATTCATGTATTTTTATTTTTCCTGAATGTCCTTGAATAACCTAAAAATCTTATGGAAATATCCTTGAATTTATTACGGATCTTTTACTGGGCATCGTACTTTGACTCTCAGTTGTCCGAAACCACAATACGCCATCCCCTAGTAACGACGCGCAAGGTGAGTTTCGCAGCCTAAAGGCTGGAGTAAGTTAGGTCCCCGGTTGTCAGTGGCATATCCGAAACCGCAACAGATTATCCCCTAGTAACAACGTAGCAGGTGGCTGTCACAGCCCAAAGGCCAGAATTAGTTGGGCCTCCGTTTGTCAGAGGCATAATTGAAACCACAACACACCATCTCTCAGTAACAACGTAGAAGGTGACTGTCGCAGCCCAAGGGCTACAATAAGTCCGGCTTTCAATGGTCTGTAAAATTGGAACCACAGGCTTATGGTGAACAGTTTCATATCTACAATGACAATAACCAATTTCGTTTCACGGAAAAAGAACAACTTTAGCGGCTACGCATATACATTATGAATATCGTAAAATCTACCAAGTACGTATTTTTAGTTGAACAGCGTATGATGTTACGACATCACTATCATATTAGACGTACAAAAATGAATGAAACCCATGGCAGAAACATCATAAATGTCAAAAAATTCGCCGTATACATTTTTTCAGACTTACATAAGCAAAAATATGAGCACAGAAATTAATCGCTAATTTTTCTTATGAAACGATTGCATGAGGCCAAGACTATATATTTACCTTGCAAATATAGATCGTGAATTTGGATCTCATTATTTCGTTTAGTGATATCCAAAAATGTTTCTACAGCGACTTACTTGGCGGGCATATTCTTCATTCCAATTCAGCGCTGTATTTGTTTTGTCTTAAAATTTGATTAATTCTTGTAGCGAAATCTTCGTAGGGACAGAATGAGACATTTTTTCCACAGAGATTCATGTATATCAATCGAAAATTTCAAACTAACTCATTTGTGCTTTAACTCTTGAAAATAAAATTGTAGAAACTATGTACAGATATAGTTAAAAATTGTATCTATACCAAAATAGTCATGACCATGTTTCTGAGAGGTGGATCAGGCCCGAAGTTAACAATCAGTGTCAGTCCAAACGGCGTATTTTATACTTTCCAGATAGTGAGAATAGTCACTCTAAATATAAGTAACAAACTCATCACAGCACATGATTTGACATTAATATGTTTCTATACTTCATGTTCGAGAAACCTATAAAGTGTTGTAGAATGATTGAACGTTAATGGCATTCGAAATAATTGGAAACACAACAGTATTATGTAGGAACCAAAGATTATATCTTTTCATAGAAGAGTATCAGATCGATTTGGTAATATTTTATTTTTTTTTGAATGGTCTCAGTTCAGATCGCATCCAGAATACCTACCCATGAACGATTTTTGGGCTTCTATTTACTAATTAGTGTACCTCAAGGTCGGTTATCATTTAGTATGAGTATAATGGACTATTTTTTCGCTAGTCGAAGAAAGAAATGGAAGTTGGTTATGAAAAAGAACGCACCTGTCAAGTATGTCGTTGTGGTATAATTTTTCGAAACGACTACACGAAACAGTGAGATCTGAATTCACGCTCCATATTTCGCCCCCCGGCGACCAGAATGACACAACTCAAAAATAGTCATTTTTCAGCGGAAGCAAATAACTGTGACTGAAAGCATTGCATGCTTACGGAAGCAACCTATTGTTCTGTGCTCTGTAGCGGCCAATTTTGTAACTACAGAAATTTCACTTTTCAAGCTTATAAATTGAAACTTTGCAAATCCAACTCTCAACTCAAAATGCCAAGTGTGTCACTCTCGTCGTCGGGGTGCAATTTGTCAGGCGGATGTATAATGCTGGGATCTATTTTCTTATTTCACAACAGAGACTGCCGATTAGTTTCAGCGCTCAATTTTCTGCTCACATAAATCCAAAAATACGCAGCCTGTTGATTTTTTGACATTTATAATATTCTTACCATGTATCATGTAAACCAACAAATCTTTAACGGGGCGTAACTTTGCCGGAACTCAATATGCTTCATTCGTCAACGATATTTTGCATGCATCTTCTTTGAGCTGCAACTTATAAATTACGCATTTTCACACAAGACAGATAAATTCCAAAATGATTCCAACGATTTTGTTTCTTGTTTCGTCGAAACTGTTACAGAATTTTAATGCAGTTGCGATAACCGCACATACATATAAACACGGGGTCTCCACCTCATTAGCGTAAGATATCAGCTCGGAACGTTCTTCATCGTGCAAATGTGGTTTCTCAAAGTGGTAGAAAGTGATTCGCTCAAATGCGTTTCAAGCGTATTCATATGTGGATGCGGTGCATGCAGCTTCATCGTCAGTCGGGTTGCAGGCACTCTCATATATATTTATCTCTCAAAGAAACAACCGTTTAAGAATCGATTACTCACTTCCAACACTCGACAAAGACCAATATTTTTTCCGACTCTTGAGCGTCGGGGCAATTTTCGAGGCATAACTGCACATCTCATTATGCGCGAGAAAAAAACCGTTTTTAGTTACCTCTAACGATGACAATCGTAAATGCAATTTACGTAAATCCACCCTTTTGTGAAAAGAGGACTTTAGTTATGAGCTTTTCTAGTACAATTATACCAGACATTGCCTAGTTAATACGGCTGAAAAACTGAGGTTTCAGATTCGATCCCATTTTGCAATAAAAATTTCACTCGTAAGCTCAACTTCAGAATATTTTCAATGTATATGTATAGATGGGAAAAACTTGTTAAAAGATATTCTTACCAACGTACATACTATGCAACCGAGCCCAATGGCAAAAAATGAAAACAGGAAGTTTCGTTACGTTCAAAAAAGTTCAACCGCCTATTTCCCAGCATTAATTACAGCGTCGAGCTGCAAATAATAAAGTTGAAACGCCGGTTTCAGTAAATGCAGCAATAGCCTATCAAAAGGGGCGGATATAATAACCTCAGTTCTCCCGATGTGCTTATGAGTTCTCTGTCATAGAAAATAAAATGAAAAAACAAAGTCAGTAGTTACGGCTGCTTAGCACGCCATTCCTTCACAGCTCAACCAGCAGGCGTCTATTTAAAGCTTTATTATGTCAATCAAACTCACTTCACGCAAACGAATCCTCAAACACGTTGAAAATAAAGGGAAAGAGAACTATGATCCGATCATCCGAGATGTTTCATCATGCAAGATTTTTTTCTCGATCTCGATGATTATATGACTTCGTTAGATCCTATTACTCATAAATCATCGAATCCTAAAGGAACAGTCCTATACATGGCATCGTTTTGGAGATATATTAGTTTATATCACATGCTTTCCTCGCTTTTTGGTGCGCTTAGACAGGGACTAAAGTAGTACTTTTAAGTTCTACGACTGAAAAGTATACTTTTGAACCTTCGGACTCCCATGGCTTAAAAGTGAAAGTTATTTTTTTGTCTTCTTCTTCTTCTTGCCTCGTTAGAGAGTCCGTCGCCCCCCCCCAATCCCCCGTAAATGACCCTACCTTTTGACCTCCGACCGGGTCCCCTGCGCCTTAGTAACAAGCACATTTCGTCATTAACACCGTTTCCGCATACATAATAGTTTCATAATGCGAAGCTCGGAAAACATGGTGTGTTATATAAAGCACGGTGTACACGTCAAGGTTAGGCCTTTTAAAGCCTCTCCCGATTTTCAGTACTCGTCTTCGCCTTGCGCGGTTAGCCTTGAAAGTACCACCATACCCCCTTGGTACACAACGTACTATTTTTATCAAAATCGACTGAAGCACCCTGTTAAGTTGAAATTTATAAGCTATTCATAAAAATGTTCGACTACTACCAGAGCCACGTTCAGAGGCCCCCGTTAATGTCTTGCTCCTCACGCTCCTCTTGGCCCTTATGCTTACATTCATGATTTGTTGATGTCTCGCCCGCTGGCTCCTACAAAGCAGTCACATCTTCCAATAGAAGGCATCCCGGTATATTCTTGGCGTGAACCCCCCCTCCCCAACAAACTAACGCTCCCGAACTCTTTTGCAAAATCTTCGTCAATGAATCAGAACAAATCAAGAAAAAAAACACACTGAATCGCCAATAAAGCTCTCCGGGCGAGGTAACTTTTACACTGATTGTGAATTTATTTTCTGCAGTGCATTTCTAGCCCGAAAACTTCCAATCTTATACAATCTATGTAAGATAACGCAGGTCTCAATCGGACTTTTTACTAGTTTCTTTAAGCTAATAACAACGAGTACAGCTTTCTGGGAATTGGAAACTGCGTACCCCCTCCGTTTAATGTAAGCTCTGATATGAATTTGGTGTGGAACATGGAGAGGCTCTATAATCTGCCCTTGTATTTTGTTGAATATCATTTGAAATGAAGATAAACTATTCTTCACGTGTCTTGGGCAAAAATACTAAACGGCATTTCTCTAAGTAAACTTAAGTCTCGTATACCTGTAAGAACCTATTACGTGTCAAGTGTGCAATAGTCCCGCCGTGTTACGGAAATACAAATATATTGAATTGCCCAGAAGAGCAGATAGAAAATGATATGTGGTGAAAAATGTACTTCATAAGCTATGGAGATGCGGTACGTTATCCCTAATAAAATAGGTACATGGATTATAATAATACGGTATAAATCATATAACTAATGTTATACACGAGTTATGTTTAAACTATTAACGGCGATGCAGTCAGGTTGGGGACTCCGATTAAGAAATTCATTGAACTTATTTATAAATTTCATGTCTAATAAATGGTCGTTGTGAACTGATATTTCCCCACCGTTAAAAGGTTAATAGACAGGTATTAATATTATCATAAGGTTTATTAACAATCGATTGACATAAACTGTCAACACTTAGTCCGGCGTTTTTCGCCACACTCTTTTTCTGTCCACCTCTAAGTGTGGCAAATTGCTGATTCGCGGCAAGGAAAATTCAGAAAGGCATACCGAGAGGATTCCTTGAAATTTCACGATGCAAACGACATTACGCCTGCAGATAGGCAACCAAAATTGCAGCTGAAATGTTAAGTTTTTGTTAGGACGGTAACCATGCCGTGCACGGTGGCTGTAGTTTCTGAAATCAACTCTTCATTTGAGAGCGCCATTGTTAACAAGTCAGTTTCGTCATGTGTACCGTAGAATCACGTATTTTTGGAAAAGAGTTCGAAATTGTGTTGGCAATGCAGAATTGAATCTATTAAATTTGAACACGAATATTTTACGACAAGTTAGAACGCAAATGCTTCGATAAACCGGTTCGAATTGTTTGAGAAGGCAATTTTTTGTGGATCCGGAATTATTTTTCCAGATAAACATTAAAAACAAAAATTTACCGAAGCGACTCGCCGCTGGAATTCGCAGTTATGGATATGCCGCACTTAATCCCTGACCCATGTCGAAATGCACCCAGTTTCGTTGGAATTGATGAATGTTTGATTTTCCCCCAATTACTCGCAAGTCGATTGCAAGTCTGGTGTACTGACAATTAAAGTAGGTCAGTGGCGCTTATTGATTATTGTAATGTATTCGATTGCGATCAGGCGACTTGAAAGGAAAAGGCGAAGGAGGTGGTAGTGTTCTAAGTTGATGTAGGCTTTGATCGACGGCCTTAACGTCCAGGGAACTACGTTACAGACGATAAGTGTACAGATACTGCTGCCATGCTGTTACGTGAAAATCAATATTTGAACTGAATATTTGGATATTTACGCTGGACTCAAATCATTCCAACCAACGAAAATAATGTAAAGTCCAGTGGAATTTATTATATTCTGAGATTCATTCTCTAAATACAATTTCACATGACACACCAGAGTAGATTAAACTTGAGTCAATATGACTAGCAAGAAGAGCGTTAACAGTACTAGTGAAATTATCCCTAAAGAAATGTACTTCGTTTCTCTATCCATCAAAGCAGGACGTCAGTTAAACTGGGCACATGAACGGGAGAGCAAGGAAATCCCAGTTGTTGTAACTATTCACACGATTCTTAACGCACACTGTACTTATGCGTCTAATGCAAACGAAACATTCGATAAGAATGATCTAAATTTCTGTTTAATGCCTTAGGTCATCTTGAGCTTTAAGGAGAATTATGAATTCAGAATTTCATCCGGACTACATTGCTTCTCCGAAATGCTCTTTCTGAACGTAAATCAACGTTTCCTGTTTGTTGAAGTTACGAAACTGTCTTTCTATGAACCACAAAAAAAACTTTTCGTCAGCCGTCAGTTATGATTATTACTTTGGAAGGATCATAGACAATTCTTTTTTTCAATTTCTTGAACCTGTTTCTAATAATATTAGCCTAGTTTATTTTATGTATACAAACGGGCGACACTTGGATACTGGATCCTTTGTGCTTTTCTTGGAATAGATTGCTTACCTTGTTTTCATTTGTTGAATTGATCTTGAATCCGGTATAAATATCCAAATATTGAATTAAGATATCGCTTCTAGCATAGCAGCTAGATAACAGTATGTTTGAAGTTGCTGGTATCTGATAGCATAAGTGTCTAGACGTTGGTGGGCATGAAGCGGTACGTATACCAACTTAGAACAGTACCACCTCCTTCACCATTTAGTTTCAATTTGGATGATCGCGATAGAATTTATAATAATAATTGATACGTGCCACTTTTAACTAACCTACCTTTAGTACGTCAGGCTTGCAATCTACTCATGAGAAATTGGACAAAAGTCAAATATTCATCAATTTGGACGAAGTTGGATGCGGTTCGACATCGGTCAGCAATAAAGTGCGGCATCCCCATAACCTTGCGAATTCCAGTGGTGAGTCTCTCGGGTCAGTTAACAATCAGGTTCACGTCAGTGACGCTGTTCACCTGCAAAAATAATGCAGCATCCACGAAGAATCGAGTTCTCCGATTATTTGACCATATCAAGGAAGCAGTTTTCGAACCATTTTACCGTAAAATATTCATGCTTCAATTTAATAGATTCAACGCTGCATTGTTATCACGATTTTGAAACACTTTTCCGGAATCACGTATTATAACAGCATACTTCACGAGATTCCGTTGTTGATAATAACGCTCTATGACGCCATTTGAGAAAATTATCAAAAATTTGTTAACTCTAAGGACTCGAAACTGTATGAATGCGCGACAAAAATAACTTTCCATGATCATAATCGGATTCTTTGACCTCAAGAGTACTTAAAACACATGCTTTAAAAAGTCAATATTTACCGGAGACATCAAAAACACTGAATTACTTTATGACGCCATTCCGCGATTTTTGGCAGTTAAGGTATTGGTGCGCTTAACGCCGCTATGACGCCTTGGCAGTTGAGTGGTTACTTGTTGAAAGAACAATAAAGAAGAATGTGACACGGTCTGGATTTCAAGTTATGTTCTCCTCCATAATGCGATCGTGAATAAGCCGTTAAAAGAAACAAGGTCGTACACACACCTGCGTATAATGGACTGAAAGCTCATTTTAACCGAAGCCCTAGATGCACATTTTTCTTCGCGTCTATAGGTTCCGGGGCTTACAATATTCCGTGCGGAGTATAATTGATCCAGAAACAAACATCTTTCACGGCAATGGCGTCTGCTGCCTTCAATTCGCTTCTCGCAACTCCGTTTCTCCCCTTTTGGCATCCCTGCGTCTTTTTTTAGTTTATTCGCCGGTTCGCCCATTAACTAAGCGATTTCATTCTTCCGATCCCTCATGCGAAGGTTATGCGTCTCTTCTCAAGTATCTTTCGAATGGGGCTGCAAACAGAGAAAGACAAAAAGTCAATTAGTAAATATTGAGCATGAGGTACTTCGCTTAATTGCAACGGAACACGTGTCGGCTTTTACGTGCGATGGATAGACGAGAGCTCGTTCGTATACGTCGTCATACTTGGATGATTCTTCTTTGCCGATTCGCGGTGGATGTGAGAGAGAGGTTCGATAATTATTCCTTATTTTACTCGCGAACGGAGATTCCCCTTGTGTGTTCAACGATCCTGCATAATCGCTGCAGCCACGCCGTGAATACGAAAGAACTATCCTCTTTGTATGTCAAATGCGTTTCTGTACATCGCGTTTATCCGCGCAGCAGCTTCCACCTATCGAATACTTATACTTGCTGTAGAAACCGATGCTCGTCGATATCGAAACCAGAATATAAACGCTTATTTATTTACACAGGCAGATCATATCTGTTCTCTTTCCATACTACGATGAATATAGTGAACAACGGAGGATCCGATGATTTTCAATATTGATACTACATTACACGTTGCGTAAATTTGATCATACATGTTGATAATCTTCCTTTTTGGCCCTTTTACCATAATCAATCGTCTCTGAAAATGTTCCATACACAATGCCAAAAAATATCCGTAAAGTTCTTAAACCCATCCGATGTCGGTAATTTTGTGATTGATTTTTAGTGAATTTTTCTTCAGATTAAGATCAAAATTCTTTGTTTGCATAGTTATAGGTATTTGTAGAAAATATCCATCCCAACGTCTCGCTGAATAGTAATTAACAATGAGTATAGAAATTATTTGTTCTGGAGCCAGAGTTGTTTTCGCACAATAAAATACTAGTTCATGTGGACAGGTAGCAATTCGAGAATGCAAACGTTACTTCTTTGTCCTGCACGGTCTCCCGATGTTCAGAGATAGAATTGCCGCTGGATGAGCCTGAAATAGACTGGGCCACATCCTGTCTGCTACCGCCGACGGCATCTTCGCAATTTGAATAGAATGGCCGTATAAATACCCTGCAAATATATACAATTAAGGTTACCCTATCTTGAGGTCGAGATATTCGGATAGAGTGGAGATGCGCCTCCTCCTCTATCTCCTTTTTTTCGATTATTTTCTTTTCTATCTGACGCCACGGCCAAGATTAATGCATTCTCAAATGACCAGACTGGCTCATACATAATCCCCCCAAAAGCTCCCTTGGGACAAAAAGATTCTGCCACGTACGATAAAATGATAACCATTATAAAAAATTCTCCAGTCATTTACGAAAGTACCAAAGTAACTATCTACAAAAATATCTCATTCATCTACAAAAAATGTTCAAATCTAGATGATTGCCGAGTCCATTTAGCGTTTGCCGAGGCAAAAAGTTCGTAAGCAAATAATGAAATTGTCATACATTTAATGGATTTCAAGAGGAGAATAGTGAAAAAAAAAGAAACAGTAAAAATGGAATCCAAAATTATGAGTTGGTCGTGCTTGACGGCCCAGTAATTAATTCATGCATAATTATGCATAATACAAAATAAGAAAACAAAGTGGTTGACTTCATGCTACGCAGTGTTAATTCAAAATTCCATGTTTCATGTTTTATCTTTTACCACTTTTTTTTTTTTAAGTCCTTGAAATACATGTTAATCGCATTATTTGATTTCGAATTCTTCGTCCAAACAAGTGTTAAAATGAACTTGGGAATAGTCCAGAGTTAGAAAGATTTTGTAGTTGAATGAAACATTTTTGTAGATAGTTATTTCGGTACTTTCGTAAATGAACGAAAAATGTTTGCAGGTAGTCACAATTTTAATATAGTTGGCAAAAGGTTTTTGCACTTGAGGTTCTTTTGGGGGGATATCACTACTTTTTATAAGAAACTTAATTTATTGTTACGCCTGCAATGCGATGCTGGATTATCCACTTTGACGTGGTACTCTGGAACTATGAGTAAGTCTTGAAAACGTTTATATTTGTACAACTTATAGGAAATGTTTGAATACAGATGTAGAAAATGAAATGATAATATGAGTTTCAAGTAGTATTCTTTGAACCTGTTCTTATCAATCTTGATTATTTAATAAATCGTATGAGAGGAATTTTAATACTTACGCCACTGTATCTCAGTACCTAGTAGTTTAAAATAGTTCTATAAAGGTCGACGATTGTTTATTAAAACATGTTTTGTATTTATCAATTCAATTAACATTTGCAACGATTTTTCAGATCTCTTGAAGTATCATTTTATCTGCAGTCGATTAACATAATGCTTCGAGAGATACGGTACTTCTATTTTCTACGATACTAAACGTCAGAACGGTTCCTGCGCATAAACTGTCGTTAAAGAAAATTTTTTTCACATTGAGTAGCCTAATTCGATGTAGTGTTTTGAAGCATATGGTAATATTGAGAATTTTATCCTGCCTTCAGTGATTAAATAGGTTTTCGTCAATCAACAATCCATAAAAAATGAAACTTTTTCTTTAATTGTTGTTCGAACTATCTAATCTTAATACTAAACGTGGCAATTCTTGACACCGAATACAATTTCGTAGACTGTAAATTGTCTGGAGACAAAAAAAACTTTTTCCAATCAAAACATCTAATATGCAGGGATTTTTTTCTTATGAAATAACGCCAATCAAATTTCACAGAGAAATGAATAGCAAAAATCTTATTTTTTAGTGAAAAGTGCTGAATCGTGATGCTAGATATTTGACATAAAAATGAATGTGTACAGATTTCTGATTAAAATTGCCACGTCACAGTACATACGGGAAATGTCTGTAACACAGCCTGCAAGTGAGATTTTTTAAATGTATGCCACGCTTACATTTTCATTGCAGAGAATTTATTTTCTTCCCAGAATACCTAATACCATGGACCAAAGGTTATAGTCTGGAACTTGAGATTCGTCACTTTTTACTAATTCAAGGCGTCTAGCATCAGAGAGTTTCTAAAAGTTTAGAAAATGTCAGGGAACTAACACAATCTAGAGAAATCAGAGAAATGTCAGGGATTTCAAGCCGAATTTTTGGATTTTCGTTTAGAGAGACTGAATCTTCAATCACGTTTCAGCCATACTATTGAAAATTGTACTCTTATTTGAATATAAATAATACACAGACATAATTCACTTGCATTAGAATATGTAAGAAAAGTTTTCATCCTTGAAAAAAAAAAAACGGACCATTTCTAATGTAATGGTTATTGAAATTTTTTACAACTTCTAAACTATTGAATTGACATTGTTTGATAATTTTTCGCATTAATTTCAATGCAGCTTCCCGTTAATGTTGTAAAACAGGCATCCTACTGCACAAATATATTATAGAAAAAGAGAATGCTGTAGAATAATATATATTATGTCCAATATTTCTCCACATTTTCATTATGGAATAGCAATAAAATATCATTAACATATCTGTAATAAATCAAGGAGCTAAACGATCGATTTATTGATGGAAAAATATCGTTATGATGTTTGACTTGTTAAGTGGAAGACCATATTTTTTCCCTAAACAACATCACGACAATGCTCAACATTTCACTATGAGTTCGAATTACGAAAATTATCTTCATGTATTGTCCTTCAACTTTTACGATTAATTTTTGGGACGTGTCAAGAAATGTAAGTGAGAAAACAATTTGTAAATCGCTATGAAAAGAGCTTTTTTATTGGAACCGAAATGTCAGGATATTTTGATTTTCATTTTCTTCGACCACCAACACCAAAATCATTCACGTTATCATAGAAACGGTCAACCGAATTTCTACCTCCTTCATTCACTGACAACTCGTGTAGACATCAATGGGCCGTACATGGTCTGAGGGAATAAAGAAGAATAAAACTTTCATGTGTTAAAGCATAAACCATTTCTTGGTCTCCAGGGATAGTGGTGGACCCCTCGCATCATCTGTTGACCAGAGATAGCCTCTGCTGTCATCCTCTCCAAGAGGAGCTGAACATTACCTCTATTGTTCGGGTTAAGTAACGGCCAGACTCCGTTATCACATCGACACCCGGCGGATCTGGTGGACTAAAATATCTGCAGTTATAATGGCACCACTCCTTGGCCTGCTTGACAATACTAATATTATAATAGAGAAAGCAGCTAACTTGGGGATCTTACTTTCTCTATGAATATCGAATTATTTTTCGTCAAAAATACGGCCCTTGACGCCAAAAATGACCCAAGTATTGAAATCAGCCACAAACGTGACGAATTCAATTGTAGACTTGATTTTATTTGAAATCAGCCACAAACACGACGAATTCGATTAAAGACTTGATTTTATCGTTACTAAATAAACGTCGAGCTTCGTAGTGTAGGTAGAACATGAACACATCGCCACTTTCGTCTTGCACTTACAGTAGAACCCCGATTATCCGAACCACAACCGCTTTAACCGAACCCTCTATTATGCAAGCCTTAACTTGTTTTTCTTTTTTGTGTTTATGGTGTCCGGTAAAAAACTCCGTAACAACTCTTGAATATTTCGCAGCCCTGAACACTGTGTCACCCAACATTACTATTCAATTATCAGAATTTTCGACCATCCGAACTACGCCCGGTCCCAATTGGCTCGGATAGTCGAGGCTCTACTGTATTATAACCACTGTGAAATTTTAGAGGCAGTCTTCTCTTTTCACGATCTTAGGTTAGGCATTTCCTTAATCCTCAGTTTCCTTTGGGATAAGAGTGTTAGCAAAGGCTCCAGTTTAATGATGACGCATTTATATCCATTCATAGCATTTGATATTCAAAGTGCTTCCCACGGTATTAAAATTATCCATAGAAGTACTTCAAGAAAAATGCTTGCTTGTTTGAGTAGAGATAGGTTGAATCTTCCAGAGATATTTGACTTTAATATCTCACACAATCCAAAGAGACAAAGAGCGACGGTAGGTAGCTTTAGGTAGTAGGTTACACGCCTATGGGAATCTGAAGACTTATCAATGGAAACTTCAACGAAGTGTGCATCATGTCTAGAAGGAGATCGATTAACCGCTGAGTGCCTACTTATTGGGGATCGATTGCACGACTTGAAGCCAAAAGCTTATCCAGCGGACTTGAAGACTTCTTCTCTACCACGTGTTTTCGCACCCCTTACCCTGACACCCCCGCGACTGAATCTTATGATAACGACTTGATTACGTTATCTGCGGTGCTAGGCTGTCCTTGCACCTCATCCGCAAAATTATTTTCCTCATGATTATTGGATTACTTGTTAGTTGCATGAACGGCTTGTATACTGAGAGAATCTTGGGAGTCACACAGTTTTTTACACCCCTCTCGACGTGATGTGATTTACTTCGTTTTCGCACATTCCCCCCCTCCTCCTCAACCCTCTTTCTTACAATTGAAAGTTTCTCAATAATATGACGGAGAAGATTAATTTTCCGAGCATAAGAACAAATAAATACGCATAAAAAAGGGCGTGACATGTTGCTGCAAGTGTATCTACTCCCAGTATTGGGCTGAATCTCCATAAATTGTTGATTCATCAACATTCTCAGATCTACTGCTTTTGTCGGTTTTACCGTATTTGCCGTATCTACCTCAAACTCAGAGGAATCATCCCCCCATCTCCCGGGTATTTCAGCTATTTCTAATTATGTAAAAATATCGGTGGAAATTTCCTTAAAGATGGCCCTTGGATATTGTAACTCATAAAGTGCGTGTCCTATTCTCGCTACGAATCCTCTGTGTCCTGAATTTCATAGAAGGGGAGGGCAATCAATTGTAGGGAACCTTAACGTGAGTTAACAGAGTAATCTTGACGTTGCTGATGGATCGAACCAGACATGATCACCGGAAAAATTGTAACTGTACAGTTGAGAAATTGATCAGGCATCAATTTAGAATCACATAATCACCAAGAAACGAACGCAAAACCGAAAATGGTAGGTGTGCTCAATTTTGTATCCGACTATAGTGTTTTTCACGACCCATGTGATCTAGAATCCACAACCACAGGCAACATGTCGATCGGAAAATTCTTATCTGCAACCTTTCGATGAAACTTGGACAGTACCGCCTGCACTTCTTATCACGGAAACAGACATACTCCGTTATGTTGCAGGCTGTGTACAACAGAAAGTCACAGGTACCAACGCGTACGAAGAGGTCGTCAATTGCTCTATTAGCTCAGCGATTGATAGAACAAACACCCTCGTGATTCCCTGCAGGTGTTTTTCCCCCAAGACACTTCGGACACGTCAGAGAGTCAGGTTGTGGCAATGCGTGACAATGTCAATGTTTGCCTCGTTGCATCAGTCTAAAGTACCGGAAAAGTGCAAGGCACCTGGGCTTATTGGAAAGGTTGCAATTCCACCAAAACCCATTGTTTATTGATGTAGGCAAATTCTTTCCACCTTATCGTAATTATGGTGTAAGGGTTTTCGGTGTGGGAGGTCAATTGTAGGACGACAATTTTTGTCTACGTTTTGGCGTTTTTTCAAGTAGTTATTAGGTTATAAATTTCTTCTTTTAGCTGCTTATTCCTTATCCCTTCCTTGTTCGGCAGTCCATAACAAACATGTTCGTTTGAAACAATCTCGGAATTTCTGCTGTCATTATAATTACTTCCAAAATTGACACAATGGTCTAACAAGACCCAGAGAAATACAGATTTCGCTGTGCTTCGATTTGGCAAAGAAAATTAGTAATTCTTGGTACGTCATTCTACTTTTAAGGTCACGTATATTATAATAGTAAGTATCTTAATATTTGTTATGCTATGACTTTGATTTAACCTCTTGGGTTGATGCAACCATTAATAAATGCTTAACTTCTGAAATAGCCCCCCCCCCCCCAAAAAAAAAAGAGCACAACTTCTGCTCCTATAATTGAGTTTTGATCCGAGAAAACCTCACACGATATTTACTAACGTATCCATCCTCTTACACAATCAGCGAGAAATCATTCACACGAGTTCCAAATTTTGTATCACATTGCGAGTCATTGTTGATATTAAGGAATAATGTAAAGAATCAGACTGTTTTGTCCATAAACATGTTGGATTTAAAAAAAAAAAAAAAAATCAATAATCATCGCAACACGATTCGAAACAATACAAGTAAATTTTTTGAACCAAAACTAGTATGATCACTTGGATATAAATTCATCCTGATTTTATGTTAGCTGATTCCAAACTGTCCTCTCCGTATGCCTCACAAAGTTCAATTTTAGTGAAATCATATAAAGATCCTCAAATGTTAGGAATATTTCAAACTGACTTGTTGCGAGATTGAGTAGTAGCTCACTATTTTTCTGATCACTTTAGGGTGTAATGAAAAGTAAGTATGACTTCTTATCGGAAGTTCTAAGGGACTTTTAGGATGTCACCGAGTGCACGAAGTCTGTCGCGAATTGTTTTATCTGGTCCAGAAACGAGCATTGCTGGACTAAAGAACTAGGTTCATCAATCTGGACTTCTAGGATTACTTCAGGCAGAGTCAGAGCTCGAGCAGCTTTACAGGAATCAGAAGTTACGTCGCTCGTACTTCTCGTTCTTATCCAAGGATGAGGATCGCGATCACGTCGCGGGTCTTCTTCCTTGGCGGGCTGCACTTACCGCCACGTGGCGATCTTCTCCTTGTCGCTTTGCTTCGCGTTGCGTCCTTGAGGAAATGCCGCTTCGAGATGATCCTGAAGATCCACAGATCATCCCGAAGGAGGTACGTGCCCCGGGTGGCCAGGTGTACATGTCCAATCTTCCTTGCCGCCGGGGCGCCGGGTTACCTTGTATTGTGTGTAGGTCTATAACATGTAGGTGTGCTTTACGAGCCTACCCGATTTCCACTATTTACAACCACTACATGACCCGATCGATTTCAACTCTAACCTTGAATAACTTTTGAAAGAGTCGAGTTTACAAAAAATTATATCAGACCTTTTTTGTACAGCATTGAATTCCCCATAAAAATATGTATCAGACATTTATGTACATTGCCTCGTTACTGACCTACAAATTTCAGAAATAACTAAAATTATTTTCGAGTGTTGATCAAATGGAAAATGGAAAATTACGGCCAGGCACCACTAAATATTAACATTAAGGGCTCAAATTACAACAGGCGTCTTATTTCCTCTTCCTACAACTATTAAACGTGTGACTTCGATAAAATGAAAATTGTCGATTTTTGGACCCACCTCAATGGACTGTAATTGATAGCGATGCCAGCTTTCGTGTGTCTCAATTCTGCCCACACGTCTTCAAAGAATGAAGAATGCTGGCCAACTCGCCGACGGGCAGTAAAAAGGAAGCCGAAAATAACTTGCTTCCTCGAGGCTTTTCGTTCAAGGATGGACAGCCCTTTTCTCGAGGACCGACAGCTGGGCTCCGAGCGAGAAGCTTGGTGGCATATGAATTTGCATATATCTACCTATCGTAAGTTTGTCCAAACGACAGACAGGCAGATATAGTCGGATGCAATAGCGTTGGTGTTTACTGTTGGACGGACCAAGTAATGCTCGGGCGATGGGAATTGAAACCATAATGATAGAGGGCACGGTATCAGATATGCGTTTGCCGCTATGTTGTAACAGCTGTCACGTAGGTAATTATTTGTAAGAAATTGACTTCATATGGGAGGTCTATGTTGGTACCCTGAAACTTGTCAGTCTAATCGATAGAGGTTAAATTTATAGGCCCGTGATGTAAAATTCTGAACAAGTTTTTTCAATGTTGGATTCGTTTTGTTGACAGGTAAGAAGCTTAACTTAAAAAGTCTGCGGTTACACCCCTGCTGCGTAGTCGCCATCTTGAAAAACGTGTTTTACATCGCATCTCGAAAACGGCTGACTTTAGGATAAAAAACATATAGACCTTTTCTACACATAATTAAATTCCCCTTTTAATTCAACTCACCGTTTTTCAATTACAGCTTCTTTAATGTCGCGTATTTTCATTTCCCCTGAAACTCCCTTAAAAGTCGATGCACTGATAAAATTCGTATCATCTGTTTTATTTGTCATCAAATTTCCGACAGATTTTCTATTTAACTTATTTTCACAGACTAATACGTCAAAAGTTATTAACCGTTAAATATGACGCTATCCGAATGAATGCATGGAAATAGATAAAGGAACAAAAATATTACTAATTTTTGATTAAGTTGCTTACCTGCGTAAAGAAAAAAGCAGTCTCATTTTCGGAGCTATTTTTATCATTGACTATTAATAAATTTCGAGTATTTTTTTAATTTATAAAAAAAATTAATATCATTGTAGTTTATCAACTGGACTATAAAATATTCTTCACTCACTATCGATGCGGAAGATGCAGTCATAGTTCGGAGGACTGTACCTTTTACCTGGCAAATCTTTTTAGTGGGTACCCTAAATATTTGCCTGTCGAAATTAACGATTATCTTATACACTACGAACAACTATTCTGTCTTCCTTTTTTCCAATACAGCCATGCCATTCCGAAGTTGTAATTTTTCAAAAACGATACGTGCAGTTTTTCTCAATATCTTATCAACTTCAACAGTCTTGAACGATGCCAAAGATAATCAAAATCAATATTCTCGTATTCATGAATGCCAATGTAACGAGTGGAACAGTCATTTTATCATTCAGAGTGATAGTTTTTTCACGGTCGAGTTAATAATTTCTCAAAAACAACGGAGAGAAATTGTGGAATAGGATAGGGAAATGCGATAGGAGTGAAACGTTGTAATAGGGTAGGAGTATGCAACAGAAGAGGAACTATTGAAGGATGTGGAGTATGGTGGAGTAAAAAAAGATGGGGTTACAAATAATCGTGACTTATTGTTAGTCATTACCTCTTTACTCAAAGTCCTCCGATCCATAATATATACGCTGGATATTTTTGTTTATCTGGAAAAATCAATTCTTACCTTTCATAACTTGGTAGTTAGAAACGAGAAACAATTTCAGTTGGCAACAAAACTCTTTTCACATTTCTTATACTTACGTTTAGCGAAATTTGATTGAAACAGCATGTTTGTACATCGAGTAGTAAAAATTAAATTGTATACCTGAGTATATTATATAACGCGTACATGGCACATGGTTGTGTGTAAGTGTGTAAACATAAGTAATAAACACCTGATACCAGATACAAATTATGCACTGGAGCAAATTTGAAAAATGGATTCAACGCGTAGATCGTAGCACCGGAGAAGGTAGAACGCGTATCAGGCATGGAACGTCTAAAGTAATGTATTCATAATTAAACAGCCATCAGAGTGAGACGTAGTAGGGCTCGCGCTTTATAATCAGGGCATTTCTATTCGTAGCGGCACGCGTATATATATGAGGTATTCCATGCCAACTGAGAGGACATTTTCCCTGACGCCCGCCAATTTGCTTCATTATTTTTCATATGATTCTGCAACCTAAAAAAAGCACTCGCCATTTTTTTTCAGATTTTTCTTTCCAACCATTCTTTTTTAAAAAATCTTACAAACCCTTTTATGGTCCTAAAAAAAAAAATGCCATTTTTTATTTTTTTACAAAAATTCACATGATTTCAGGGTCCCAAAACAAAAATTTTGAGCCATAGTTCAGAGTGGAGAATTGATTTTTTGTATTTTTTAAATACTTTTTTAGAGGAATAATTTTTATTTTGTACGTATACAAAACATGTGTTATGTTTGTAACATTTTTTAAAAAAGAATGGTTGGAACGAAAAATCTGAAAAAAATTCTGAGTGCTTTTTTTAGATTGTAGAATCACATAAAAAATAATGAAGCAAATTTACAATTTGTATACATACAAAATAAGACAAATTATTCCTGTAAAAAAATATTTAAAAAATTCAGAAAATCAATTCTCCACTCTGAACTAAGGCTCAAAATTTTTGTTTTGGGACCCAGAAATTATGTGAATTTTTGTAAAAAAATAAAAAATGGCGTTTTTCTTTAGGACCATAAAAGGGTTTGTAACATTTTTTAAAAAATAATGGGTGGAACGAAAAATCTTAAAAAAAATGGCGAGTCCCTTTTTTAGGTTGTAGAATCATATAAAAAATAATGAAACAAATTGGCGGGCATCAGGGAAAATGTCCTCTCAGTTGGCATGGAATACCTCATATACAGCTATAGCGTACATCTCTTCATGCGCGCGCTTGCCTATGCAAATAATGACTATCCTCCCCCGTATTATCATTCAATTAAGCACCGCATCTCTTCCTTTCCTCTGTTTTCTCTCTTTTTTCCACTCTCGCCACTTTTCCTAGTGACAAGAAATTGACCAAGTGGTTAAGTTCGCTGACGTCGATGAGGCCAGCGTAAGAACTACTTTGTCATATACATAACTCAAAAAGTATATCACCGATAAAGTACAAAATTTGTTCAGTCCTAAGCTAAGAAAAACTGCGTCGATTGAAACAAAAACTTATCAAAATCCTTCGATCTATTCTCCAGGTAGCATTATTTATTGTATTTTCATGTTAATCAAATAACTTGAATATTACTGGACTGATCGCATGGAAAATTTAATTAGTTGTGAGTTGAGAAAAGCCTCGGTAAACGTCGAGATCTAGTGAAAACTCAACTTGTTATTTTCAGAATGATCATAATAGTCTCCCCTTCTCTCCTTTACCTTGGGGGAAAAAAAAAAAAAAAAAAAAAACGGAAATTAAAAACCCATCCTTCCTGCGTCTTGCTCCTTTCATTGAAACAATGTGAAGTACAATCAGCAAGCATACAAACCGAGATAATTCACGTGATAAAGCGCATTATCTCGCGTGCAGGGATATCAACTCTTACCTACTCCGTTTTACATCTACCGAGCTTATGCACCGTGGAATAAAATATCTTCCTCAGATTTCATCGTATTTCAGACTTTGCAGAGACACGTTTGCAACGCAGGAAAGGTAAGAATACGAATTATGGAACGACTCGATAAGCAGTGCTGCCGTAGCAATGCAGCAGAGGGTTGCGAGCGAGTCAAGGCTTGTGTCTCACGCGTGCAATGTGTGCACACACGGCACGGCTCTCACGCATGCGCACGTTCCGCGATAATTATACACGTGGTTAAAAACGAAGGATGTTGACCCCCTCGGATTACGTAATCCTTATAAGTGAGCCGAAGCGTAGTTTAATTGATTTTTATTCCTATTTATTTGGAAGAAATTGATGTACCGGTACATCGTAAATCGTTAGTCTTTATTATGCGTAATATAGCAGACTCGTATCGCGTGCAAAGAATATTACACATGTATGCGTAGTTACGCGATCGATAATTTATATCCGTTGTACACACATGTACTTCTTGAAACAGATATGCAAACCAGAAATTCATCGCTCGATTTTCGTGTAACCATCTTGACGATACGTATCGTGAATTCCAAATTCTCATATCGTTTATCGCTCATAATGGAAGCTCGATTCAAAATTTTATCCTAATGAAGTGCGATACGTTAATATAAAAAGCAATTTATTTTTGGTGAATTCGGAAAGATTATTTTTGTCTATTCGAACTTTTTTTATTATACATTTATAGACTCAGGTTAAATAATTGAGTTGATGAATAATGAATGATTGAATAAATCAAAAAAATTCTTCCCTCATCGTGGACCGATTAAATTTTACAAGAAAAAACAACTAACGATAAGTATGCCAGAGTGACAAGAACGTTGCAATTTTATTTTCACCAATTACAAACGAACGACGACAATTTTTGAGACTTGAAAATCTTACAATAAATCGTTGAAAACCTGTAAGAAAATCAATTTATGTAATCGGATGTAAATCATAAAATGCAGTTTATACTTTCGACCCAAGTCTAAATATATTATAGGTGTTATTTTTTCTATTTGCGTGGGGTCCCAAGTTGAAGTCGTTCTTTGTTAGAGAAGCAATATCAATTGCTGAGAAACTGGTAAAATACACGGATTTAGTGAGGTCATGATTATTTTCTAAAAATAAATCTATACCTCATACGGGTCACGTTGATGATAATTAATTAAATGCAGAAACTAACTGGTCACCATTTTCAGCCAAGCTACTCGGTTATTTAATAAGGTTTAAAGTCAACAATTTGTCCGATTGTAATTTCACTAGGATTTTCGTAATTTCAGAAATGGACCTTTGTCGGCTTACGAAGGGCGGAAGTTTTATTTAAAAACTCATCGAATGCTTTGATTATAGTCGAAAATATTTGGATACGCCAAAAAAAAAAAAAAGAACAAAAAATTCCGATAAGTAACTTTGTCATTGAAGAAATGTACCCAAAATTCAGTTTTCAAAAACGCTAATAATTTAAATAAGCATCTTTAGAAGTCCGGCACTTCTGATTCCTTCGCATCATTGACGTGTACCTTGACATTGTAAAAAATGAATACTATAAAAAAATGAGTATATGAAAATAATAATAACAGGACCTGTTCGCCAATCGCAAGGAAGTGCCGAAGAAACAAAATCTCAACACTTTTCATTATTGTCTTACAGATACAAGGCAAAGACGAGCCATGTGCGTGGTTGTACATGTTATTCAGCCGTCCTTCCATTTCTCTTTCCTCATTTTCCACTTGCCTATTTCGCACCATACCTTATACGATCAGGAAACGTCGGTGCGGACGCGTCAGTCTTCACTGGGTCAATAGTTGTACGTATGTATGACACCGATTCGACACGGGGTGGTGTTAAAATTTGATACGGACGGCGTGCCGGCGGGCAGTAGAAACGTGAAAATATTATTATTCGAATATATTCGTACAGCCAGTGTTGCGCATGCGTAATCGAACGGCGCGTTTCGTTGCGCTGCGCCTCGGTGCGCGTATCGGTGCGCGTTTAATATGCGCGGGCGTCGGGTCTCGTGCGTGATCCGAGCCAAGTTCTCACGACGAAAGTAGCAGACGACCACCGCTTGCCTCCAGGACTTGGCTGCCCTGCGCTATCCGGCAGTGGCCAACCACTGAGCAACGGTACACGTATGGCCGTTTAGGAATTTACCAATGTCTTTAAAACCGGAGTAAAGACGTATGGATTACAGATTCAGACGTCGATCAACTTCCTTGCTAATGGGACATTCGGGGAAAAAAGCGGTTTTCCCCGTATTACGATGGACGGATGAAGGAGGATGATTCTTTGGTTTGACCGCAAAAATTTCCTGACTGTAACTGAAACCGTAAAAATTTTTGTCACGACGTAAAATAAACATTCTATACGGCTGTTGTGCAGTTGTGCTAAACTTGAAAATACTCGAAAAGGAAAGGAATATTAATCCGCGTAGAAAAAAATTAATATCAATATTTCCAAAACAAACTGTAAACTCGACTATTATACAGAACGGTCTTAATTAGCACAAGTAAATATTTTAGAAACTGAGAGACCTGACAAAATGTGTCACACAATGTTACTGAGATGACGAAATCAAAGTGTGCAGAGATAAAGGTAAAAAAGAAACTCGATTAACAAATTCTGAGAAATTGGGATAGAAAAGGTGAGGCTAAAAATATCACAAAAAAGTTTTTAAAACAAAAAATTTATTTTCTGTGTCCTTGGATTTTTCTGGGATTTCGCTATCAGCTACTGATATCCAAAATAAGTGTTCCCTATCAAAAATCGGGCACTATTTGCAAAATTTGAAAACAGCACACTCCAAAAGTAGACTCACATTTCTTTTTGTTTCTGCGATATTCGCCTGGGGCATGATAGTAGATATTGCATTACTTTTTTTTAACGCGAAATATATCCATTAACCATTAAATTTTAATTTCTAATGAAAAATAATCCTCATTAACCATTATATTTAAACTTTTAATGGGAAATAATTTCCATTACTCGTTAAATTTTAATTATGAATGAAACTTATTCACATTACAGAATAAAAACTGAATTGTTAATGCGTTACTCTTCCATTAAAAATTTCACAACCCTGGCCTAGGGCTATTTAAAGCGACGACCCTGTATCTCAAGTAACATAACGATCTGACGAAGGAATGGTGATTCGTATCAATGTATTTCTATCAATCAATTTTTTCTAATTATGTCGCTGAATATTTTACAGAACTCCCACGGTATAAAATTGATTCATAAATTTACAAAGTCATTCCTCACAATTGAAAAAATATATACATCCAATTTACAACAATTTAGAGAAAATATGTTTGAAAGCTTTTGGTGAATCGTGTGTGTGGAAAACAGTAAAAAGATCCTAATTTCAAGTCCTTTTAAAGTTGAGAAAATAGGTGACTTTTCTTTCCAGATATTTGTGGCTATCCAAAATTGATCCCCACAATAAAAGAAATTAACGTTTTTTAGTAAAATGTACCAAATATATCTAATTCTCATACAACGTTTGAGTCTTCTAGCGGTTGAAATCTTATGCGATACTATTTATTGTGCAGATTCATGTAGTTAATATTCTGGTCCAGTTGAGAAGAGATAAAGTAACGTTGCATGTTGCCAGTACAAGAAAATAAATTGCTAAACTCTTTTTATGATGCTATTAATAATAATTTTGCATATTTCTTTCATTTATTCGTTTTTTTACGTACATGAAAATCAGTATAGTACAAAATTGAATGTAAATTACTTTATGATGTGTAAGTATCCGAAATGATGAGGAATTTTTTGATGTTGGTAATGAGACCGAGCACGTTTCCGAGAATGGCTGGTATGCATGTACAAAATTTCATGTCCATGGAAACGTTCCTCGATGAGTTTCATCACATTCGGATACCTAATGCAAACCAGTTTTCGCCAAATTACCTCGGAATTCTGAAACACAAGATCTTGTTCCCAACCATAGCATCAATAATTTTTATTCGAGAAAATCAATTCACCAAACGGGTTGGTAAAAAATCATTAACCGACAAAAAATGCTACTGAAATTCGCCGTAATCTTTTAGAGAACGTCAGCAGCATTTTTTTGATAATTAATTATTCTTTACTAGCCCGTTTGGTGAATTAATATTCGTTCTCGAGTAAAAATTATTGATACTTTAGCTGGAGGCATCTTCTGGTATGTTCGGATCGAATTTTTATTTGCAACCGACCGAGTTATTATCACGGCAAACTTACCTTACGGATAATGAAGCTTCTTAGATGCGCAGACCGTTGATGAACGAGTTGCTCTGTTTATACCCATATTCGAAAATCGGTTAAACAAATGCATTTGGAGTTTGTGAAACAGTTATAGCGCCAGTCGGATGTCCAACGATCGTTATAATTATACGATAATCACGGTGAGATTCTTCGACACCGTCCATCTCTTTATCTAAGCTTCTCACGATCAGATTAATTCGCATATGATATTTCGCGATGCGTCTTGGCATAATTAAACTGACGTACCCAGATATATTTCCGAAGTAATAAAACTGGCGATAAGGATCTCGATCTCAAAAGTCGGAGACTGCTGAGCATTGGCCGGGGTCATTGACCCGCTGAACTGTGTTACGAATTTAAATAGTCAACCAATTTCCATTCGAAACCAGTAAAAGAAACCAAAAATATACGGAATAAAAATAAAAAGTGACGGAAAGAAAGAATGGTGAGAGAAACAAAACGTGAAGATATAAGAAAGTAAACCAAAGAGAATATATCTCGTGATTTTATCACAGCATTAATCCTTCAAACTTTATACGTACGTCATTACTTATACTTTCGTAAGGTCCATCCATTATTATGTCTTCAAATAGACTCGCTGCACCGATAAACATTCACACATACGTACGTAAGTTGATGCGACACGTGTACATAAGCTTAAATATGAATACGTTGCATGCCGATAGAATACTAAAGCTTAGTCCGCATTCATTCATGAATCTCTTGGCTCTGTCTATGACCGAGAGGCTGAACAGGCAAAACGTCATATGTTTGGTAGCAATGGGCTCGATCGACATGGGAGTGTAAACAAATTACTCCTTTCTCTGCTGTTTGCAAGGCAAATTATAATTCCTATTTGGAGCACACGCAAATGATAATTGTTTCTGAGTAGTTAAGCGAAAATAACGATTCCCACACGCGTGTGGTTCTAGGATTGAATCCCTCCGACAATGAATCAATTCTCCCGCAGGAAAAAATCGCCGTACTCGAATAATTCCCACTGGCATAATCCTCGGCATCACAAAATTTCCCCGGACATTAATTTTAATCTAGTCGTTTATTTTAAATTTCACAAGTTTTTCCATGTATGCTGGGTATATTTATTTATGCTAATTTATTTGTTATTCATTACCCCGGAGATTTTAGCCAGGGAGAACCGTCCGAGAGATTTTATTCGGAGGGATTTTAGCGGAAAGGAAATTTAGTTCACGGAAATATAGATCGTTTGGTTTGGGATTGCTTAAATTTATGATGCAACATAATTTCGAGACACCTACCAATGCTCATGACTTACGTCTGACCGTAATTAGTTGGTCAACCTGGCAAGCAGAGGGAAAATTCAACGGAAATTAGCTAAATCTGACACTGGAACCACATGATTTGGTGCGTGCACAGTTAGATGTTCAGTTTCCTGATACCGCCACGGTATGTTCCGATTTTGGCCTCTTTTTACATTGTAACCCATCGTCAAGCATGTCTGACATTTGCCACTGGCTGCAAGCACTTCTTATGCTGTTTGCGTTCAAACAGCAATTGAAATTGCTATAGATTCCACGCATGCCTCGCTCAGTCGTACAGTCAATATTCGAGGCACCGCTGCTTCGGCAAATGCCATCGTCGAAGACTTATCTAATAATCGTCCATGCGAATTCCGGCCTGAATTCAAACGAAGGTCACTCGTTGGCTATTTTTCGTGTGTTCTTACGGTTCGAAGCGAATCCAAATCCGGGTTATTACACGAATATTTTATTCAAAATCTGGCATGTAATGCATTTATCCATAATACAACGAGGAAAATTTCTGGCTGTGGTTATTGCACAATCTTTAACGTTTTTACTCTGCTACCATTATCGAAAAAAACATATTTTTTTAACTGCAATCAGAAAATGTAGTAAATCTTACTATTCTTCTTGATATAGTCAATCGTACGATATTTTCTTGTAACTATTGTGAGAAATTAATGTTGTTGCGAAAACAAATTAACTATTCAATTGAGAAAGTGTATTAAACTAAATAAAAAAATTTAATGTTGCAATAATCAGTAAATATAATATTGACAATTATAATTACCCTGAATAGGTACTTGTAATTCTAACAATATAGAAACTATTTTTGTGTCGATACCCATTTAACTCGAATTTCCTGGTAAATTCGACGGTTTTTTCTTCCAGGGTAACATATCGACTATGGAGAATATACTCGAAATCATAGTTAGATAAAAAGTAAAATAACATACGAATATTCTAGAAACGGTCGCACACGTGTCTTTTATAACCAGCGCATTCTTTCACACGCTAGCAGGCTAAGAGCTTTAGAACACTATAGATATATACAGCATCTTTCACTTTTGAGTAAGGCTTAACGGTTTATTTATCAGCACAGAATATTTCTTTCCAACTCAACGAATAGTAGCTGGAATGAACACCGGGTCCCCTGTCCGAAAATCGCGAACCAACGTTTATTGTGTTTGCGAATATCTTCAATATATTTTCTTTTTCTCATCCGCTGTCGGGAAAAATCTGCTTATATGATATTTTCGAACTTTCACCAACTCACATACACGTGCGGCAGTAAATCTTTTCAGGCAACAAGTGGCGTTTGCTATCGAATACGACGCTTACAGAACTGAGATTAGCTCATATAAATATTTTTTTTCCACATGTATATAAAAGCTTGTTACTCAAATATCCCTTTAAAAAGAGCTGAAGTGGAAGTAACTTTCCTACTACCTACCCTTGGCTCAAGAGTGAAATCCAAAGAAAAATTAGCAAGATTTCAAAATAACTGTTTTGGGGATAAGCTTAGCTCATTATAGGTCCAGGTGAGATAAATTTTGGAAAAATCAATCACTCCTTGAGAATAAGAAATAATAGCAAGCCTTTTTTACAAACGAGGAAACAGTTGGCTAGCGAAAGTCAAATTTAGAGATGGAGAGTCAGTTGGGAAGAATTAAAAAGAAGATTCGAGAAAGAATAGTCGACCGAGTTGACTCGAGAAGAAGTTGAGTAAAGTCAGACAGCAAGGGTTGTGGAGAAAGAGTCAGAAAACTGAGAACCTTTCACAATAGTACACGAACCAGAAAGATTTAACAGTTGAGCATGCACACCCTGCATGCCTCACATTTTTTCTAGATTTCCTTAGCTACCTTAGTCAATTCTTCAAATTGTTTACCACCGAAATGTGGTAATATCTCCTATATCTGTTGCAAAACCTTGTAAAGCATAGAAAGCTGTCATCAACTCTAAATAATTAATGTGATGTGATCATATTTAAGCTCCTAGAATACATTGACTCTATCTCTACCCACAAAAGCATTTCATCCAGGTAAGCACACGTCAGAGAAGATTTCCATAGCAAAATCCAAAACATCTATTGGGCTGATGGCTTTCATAAAGTTTCATTTCCACTCTTGTAAGTGAAGTCATGCAAGCTTAAAAATGCTTTGTTGCATTTCAGGCTAGACATTTTTATTCTTAAAAATCCTTCAAATATCTCCATCTGTATTCCACAGTTGGAAAGCATCAGCAGAATGTTCGTACCAGTGATACAAACTCTCCAATTTCGCACTGCTTTTTTTTCCAATCTGTATTCATAGATTGGTATGAGCTGCAGTTTGTATTTTGTGAAAACTTGACTGTCATTTTTTGTGAATTTAAAATGAAAGCAAATAATCTGCGGCTTTGATCCTCATTGAGGATAAACGGTAGATTAGTCGATTCATACGAGATTTATTTCAAGTTATTCGCGCATAGCTTGGCTGAATTTTTGACAAAACTAATTTTATCTAATTGTAAAACCAGTATAAATTTTCTGTCTCTAACGTGGAGTACCGCAGACTTTATTACCTTTGTAAAGGGTAGGCATATAACTTGAAAAATTGGCCGTGAAACTGAAACCTCAAAGGAGTTTTAAATGGAGTTGGAACTACACAATAAGCATTTGTTAAATCTAACGTTGCTACTAAACAGTTTTGTTTAATAAGATCGTTGGGTGTGCGCATATCGTCTAACTTGAAGTGCTCTGGCTGGATAAAAGTGTTGAAAGACTTTAAGTTCAAAATGAGACCGATTCTACTACGGAGGATTTCCTGCTTCTTTTAGATTGGTTTCTGGTAAGTTGTGCTTCTCTGATGGCAATTGCTTTATCTACATTTTTATTTCGCAAAAATTGAACTGCAAGTTCTTTGAAAATTTTCCAAATTTCTGTGCAAAATTGGATGGTGAAAATGTTTCCATTTCTTTTTATATCAAGCGCGAAAAAACGCCAGAAATCCAGACCTCTAGACCAGAATACCCCTTTAAAAAGTTAACAGCGGACAGTATAAATCGAGTTTGTTGTATGATTATAAAGTAGTCTTACCTAGACAAAGACCCTTCGTATTATGGTATATTTACTGGCGTTTTATGAGTCGGCGTTATTTTGATAGGCACTATGTTCGTGACGTGGCAAATCACTTCGTACACAACCCTCGCTTCCTCTCCCAAACATTTGCTATATTTACTCAAACTCTGTCGTACACGGCATTCATGGTATCAAAAGATCTCAATATATGGCCTGTCATTTAGTTCCATAGAACAATTACTAATAGTGTGTTTTGCCTCACTGCCTCCCCTGCCCGCAACACATCAAGCATCCTTGGTCTTCGTAGGACCAGCACCACCATCGTGCACCTCCATGCCGATAGGTATTCTTAATGCTTCAGCAGGAGTAGCGGTGTCTCTCACAACGCTTATTGCTTCGGCTAGTCAAATTTTGTACATCAGCAACCCGCTGAAAGGGGGCATGAATAATAGTCCGGCTTACAAGTCAGCCAATACCAGAGACATCCACCTTCGATGGCAAAAATTAGCACCTAAAAATCTTCATGAAGCTGTGTAGCGCCCGTTAAAAAGCTCTTGGGTCCGTATCACGAAACTGTCAAAATGTTGTTACTCTATTCTTACTATCGAAGCTTTTTTCTATCGCCTTCCGAAGTAAAATCAGCTCCATTCGCCAGAAAACATGACGTGAGCATCTGTCTGCTCACGGTGATACACTGTACCAATTTTGCTCTTCCCCGATTTTCCGACTCATCGAAGGCATGACTCAAAAATTACCGGACTTCTTCACGACCAGCAACTCCGGGCGAACGTGTGAACTCTTCCCTTAATACCTTTGTTTTGCTTTTTTTCTTTTTTTATATCAAGTTCCCTTCGATTTTATGTTTCTAATAGAGTTTTGGAACCCTGTTAGGTAAGCTCTTATTTAACTCTTGACTCTCCTACTCGTTTGCTCATAATTCTAGGCGTAATTGGCCTGTACGTGTGATTGCGCAGTAGATTACCAACAGAAAAGTTTCGCGATCGGTTGTCATTACTCGAGTTTTGGCACCGTATTTTATTTCAAGTTCAATTTACCAAATTGTACCTTATATTGAGCTGTTTCGTTTTGCAAATGATATTTTATTTCTTTATTCTGCCCTTGTATAACCCGTGATAAGCATGTATATATATATGCAAAAGTGTGAGTAGTTTGTGTGTGACGCCGCTGTGTCATCACCGTTATTTTTCACTTCTTAGTTATCTTCGTTAGTTTGAATCGTTCTAATTATAGTAATGTGAGCGTGAGTGAGATGACCTAGGATTTACCTAGTTGTACAGTTCCATTGTGAACGTTGAAGTTTGATTTATTTTCTATTGTTAGTTGAACCGAATAGTGTTGCGTTATCTTCCATACTGATAGTATGTGAAAAGATAACTAAGACGAGACTACGACTAATACCCTGAAATAAAGTCACCATTTCGTTTTCTTTAATTCAATACCTGAAATAACTTTTATATCATCGACTTCACGGTGCTCTCTTTTTCCGATATTGGACGCAAGTTTCGACGCTAGAAATATTCATCGTTCAAGTCGAAATCTAAGTTACCTCCCTTTTATTGTTTTTACTGACGATTGGGGGTAAGAATGCAGAAAAATTAAAAAAGAGAAGAAACACAATGTCGAGTTTTCAAAGACCCTAATATCCATCATACAGAATATTTTAAATGTTGGAAGTTGAAATACCGAAAAGTCGAAATATAGAGAGGTAAAATGTAAAAAAATTAACTTTCATAATTCTGGTACAGTCTCATTTATTTTGACTATTGTATAATATAATCGGCGTAAGATTGTCGACTACCGTTTTGTGAGAAATATCTCAGGTCTCGTAGCCAGCTGGCATTACAATTCATAATAAGGAGCCTGCAGGATGATATTACGTTCCGCGAGAACAAAGCTGCGAAGTCCATGGTTGTATACTATTGGTTCATTAGCGCCGTGGGAGACTTCGAACGTCCGGAATTATCGAATTTCGCTATTTACAGACGATAGCAGAATGCAATTCCAGTTTGCTAGTCAAATTAAAGCTGATTTCCTAAGTGCAACATGAAAATAAGTAGGTACCTGAGATCGTTGATGAAATTCCATTTGTAATTATGTACTACCGACCGTAGCAGCGTCGCGCATATCGTGCGAGACTGTGGAACGCGAGGATCTGATTTCGAATGGGGGTCAAAACTTGGAAGGGTCGATATTGCGAATGGTCGATATATCGAAACTTCAAAATGCAAAAATAAAATAACGAAAGTTGAATCGTTCGAAATCTTGATTTTCGCATGTTCGAGGTTTCGATATATCGACCATTCGCAATATTGAACTTTCCAAGTTTTGTCCCCCACCTCCGAGTTCACTTCCTCGGCGTGTCGATGAGGACCTGAGTGGCAACGCGTAAAATTTATAAGATGGGTTTCGTCCGTCAAGCGCGAAATCGGCAAGTTGAGGTCTCAAATCGGTCCGACCACAAATGGACAGTGTTTTCTGGGATTTTTAGTATCCTCTGTGGGAATGCGGGTGTTACCAACGAACTTCTTAAGACGATTACCAACCCATCCATTATTACTGTCGCAAATTTTTCGGAAAACTTTTGAAAATATGAATGGAAGACATTTTTCCAATGAAAATAAAATTGGAAAGCCGACTATTTCAGTAGCCTGAAATATTTTTAGAATGAGAGTACAATCCGAGGGGGAGACAATTGAACATTTTTAAGTATCGAAACGTAAGGATAGTCGGTGAATTCTCCAGCACTTGAATACAAACGTTTCAAATAAGTACATGGTTACTTGGTACCATAGTGAACTAAATCCGTGATAATTTTTCTTCACAGGTTTAAGGGTACTAATTATTACTCAGACGTGCTAACGAGCCGTCTGTATCGCCGCTACTGCAATGCACACGTTTTACTCGTTTGCCTAAGGAAACAAAAGAATAAATAAAATGCTCGGTTATTATCCCCAAGAATGAGGTAGTTCTTTATGCCTATGCACACATTGATGCAAGCATAATAACGTGCGTTGCACTCCGGAAGCAAAATACTAAAAAAATTAGTAAAAATGTGTATAATTCTGAAAAGTCGTGAATTTTTTATTTGTATGAGCCCTCATTTTTAATTCTTCAACTTCTGTTGCAGGCGATATTGCAGAAGTCTACAGTATCCGTGGAAATCGAAGTAAAACCAAGGCAACTGGTTCCGGACACAAATTGTTTCATTGACTATCTGCCTCAGCTTCAGGCAATCGCCAAGGCAACTTCCGGTTCACAACCGATCTACACGTTAATGGTGCCTTTAGTCGGTGAGTACACTTACTGCAATTTATTTGAGATTTGTTTCACTTTTCTGCCACATATTCTCCGACTTGCCGTACGTAACTTTTTTTTTGGTTTTTATTTTTTCTTTTAACCCACGAAGAAAGTAATCTTCACCAAGTGTAAAACTCATCCAGCCTTTGTTAGTTTTTAACCCGGTCGACGGTGATGAAAGAATGGAAATAATAGTGCATGTTATTTTAATTGGGTTCATAATGGGGCCTGTTTTACTCGTCGTCTCATCAAAGTGAATAAATAACACTGAAGGTTGCGATTTTTATCACGATCCTAGCAAAGTTCATTATTAGTATCCCCTCCATGTTCGCCTTGCGCGTAAGAGAAGATTAAACGTTTTGACATATATCCAAAATTATATACGCTAGTTCGATGATATTCTCTATTTAATTTCATTGAATTCATATTTCTCAATCCTAGTTGGGGTGAGAAATGGATCCGGCTTCAAACTTTGGAGCCACTGTCCTTTTTCACGTCCTTTTTTCAATTAGTACCTCTAACTACTTTGAAATTCCGCGATCTACGTACTAAAATTGCAAAACGTATCTTCTCGACTTACCGATTCGTTCTCAGACATGGTTGAGGATTATTTTATGTTGACCTGGGCTTTCCGTGGAAGCTTAACGATCTTTATTTATTCCGTGCGGTCGCGTGCCTCTGAGGCAATTCGTCAGGCGCATTAACGAACGAATAGTCAAAAATAATGAAGGGGCGATGCAGGAACTAGAGAGGATCCCCTTTTGGATAAGAGGCTCATAGAGATTGCCGAGCGACTCATTCTCACGAAGATCGCGTAATAGCAGCGACCCAATAACCTATAGCCCGGCAGGAGTTGCAGTCTTTCCAGCAGTAGGGTTATGGGTACGGAGAAAAATTCATAAGCAACCCAGACCCAAGATTCTTTCGCAATTCTCAAAGTTTTCGTGCTGCAAATCGAGTTTCGAAAAACACTCGTAACGACGTGTTTCCAGAAGGAAACGGTGTGCTATATTTGCACTTTTTGGGCGAATACTCGCGAGAAAAAAACCTAAAGACTTTTGGAAATAAGTCAAAGTATCAGATCTGGTAATGAAGCCGTTTTTGACTCCAAAGTAATCGAACCGCTCCTTATATTTGATCTAGACCCCAATTCCGGTGAGATTCATGGTCGTAATCGGTCTAATTGGCGACTTTATAATTAGTGAAACAGAAGACTACGAGTGCATCAATGCCGTCATTTTTCTGTCTGGCTAAAAGGCATTTTTATTGCTAACTGAATTGTCAGTCGGTCAGTTGCTCAAGGAGGAAAAACCGCCCCTACCATTTACTCCCAAAAATATACTGTTTACAATTTCTCGATAGTGACGTAAATGTTCTCGATGAAGCCAATCGAACATCATTCACCATCAACAGATTAAAATATGCGCGGTATTCTGACCTTCAGGGGGTGCTCTCCTTATTTTTTGGTGGTAAACCATCAGGGTGTTTCTTGCCCCTTAGACAACCAAATTGTCGCGCCAAGGAAATATGTTTTCAATTTTTTTTTTATATACTGTACCTTGTCATAGAATACAGAAAATCGATGAGGTACATCTCTGGTACTGTACTTGTTAGCGAGGTCTTACCTACGCAAATTGATGTGTTCGAATGAGGACATTAAAGATTCGCTTCTATCACAAAACAATCACTGCGATGATAACGTATGTTTCTTTCTACAATAATACGTTTCGTGTCGTGCCTAGACCCTGAGGAAAAGTTGTATGTTATTTGCTTACGCTTTGAACTAACCATGCGCCTGGGTACAAAATGTTTTGAAGCATTTGCCAATGAGTTACGATGGTCGCGCAAACTGTCAGCTTGTTTCCTCTTTCGAATCAATTATTCAGGCAATGTTAAACCTCAATTTGTTACTACTTATTAACGCGGCATTAAATGAATTTTCAATCTAATTTACATCAAATTAATTGACAGTCGTGCAATGTTTGTATTTTGTTGTCCGCCATCTTCTATGTATATGTATATACATACATACAACTGATGTGAATTAATGCAACGGCCATTTTACCGATTGAGGGATTGAAAAAATTTTCACCTAGCACAAAGTCTCGATAACTGATTTGGAACCAGCATAGTCATTCTTGGGAGCGTTATCTTATTTGTAATCCAAGTTCTGGCCATTATGATCGTTCGGCGTGATGACTTTCTAATACCGTTCTTTGCATCATAGTATCAATTTTTCGAGAATTATAAACGCAGCATTATACTTGACTCACGCTTCAACGGATTTAAAACCCGTCGATGAAACATTGTAATCCCACTTCTTACCAAGTGCCAAGTAATTTGCGTGACTGATTTTACCTGCGGAATATTAACTTCTGCCGTAGCAGAATTGCTTCCACGACTGTTACGCCGACGATTTACACCATGACCTTTGACCCTGGTTTACATGATCCTCGTACCTATTCCTCGTCAAACTATCCGCGCGTTTACTATTGTACCGCCGATGTAATGGACATCCAAGGACAATTTTGAAAGAATATTACACAAATTCATAGACGGGAGGTAAAGACGCGATTTGAAGCCTTTCTCACAACAAAAAATTACTCAATACCTCCTATTTATTCATAAGTTTTCACTTCAGAGTATCGTGAGATTTCATCTATACGTATATAAACAGTTGTGCCTTATTCTATCGTGCAATCAGCCGGAAAACACCTGCCGAATTACATATAACTGAAATTCATCGTTTCACATGAGTCTAATGTCCACTTGACAGTGAGAGACTCTTCGATGTGCGTTCCAAATACCTGACTCACTACCGATCATATTGACGCATCAATATTGGCAATTAATTGAATAACGCTTTCATGAATATATGTGTTTCAGGTTTACCTGTTACATTCGAACTATCCATATTAGCCTTCCCGATTGACATTCTTTCAGATTTCATGGCCTTCAAAGAACCTGTAATGTTCCCTAGCCATCAATCGATCAATGTCTCTTAAGACTCTCGATTTTCTCGAGAAGCTTACTTTGCTTTCGCCGTGCTGTGCAGTTTTCCTCCACCACTTTCCATCACTTGTAACTGGGTACGATATGAAAAAGTCGCGAGATTGAGTGACTGAGTTTATTTAGTTGTCGCTACTTTGTCAATGCATATATACTTATCTAGTTACAACACAAAATACGTGATCATCGCGTATATCACCTACATTTTATGCGGTATTTGTATAATTTGTATTTGGACTTCTGGTCTATAGGTTTAAGAGACAAGGCTATTTTTTTACATTATTAAAGTGACAGTAAGGAGGTTGAAGTTTGCAGTGAGATTAACGTTTTTGAACGGTTTCGAACGTACTGTATCATAGAGAATCATTTGAACAGATGCTGAACACTCTGGACCTCGCTTGCACCCATTTGTATGGGTTTTGCAAAAGGTAATAAAACAAAAGCGATTAGATGGCATTCGTGGCTATCTCCGTATCTGGACAGCTACGCTTCTAATGATCAAGAATTTACCTCTCAACTGACAATTGCCGACTGTTTAAATTGCGCCCATATGTCACCAGAACCTTGTCTGTCAACCTCGCCACTTAATCGTGTCCAAGTACACCGTAATTTTATAAGCTATCTAGTTACAGGTATTTATTTCATTTAAAGGTTCCTCTCTTTCATCAAGTAGAGCTATTGGTTTCAAGAATATCGCTATAACTGGTATTGCGGCCGATAAAAATATGTGGGCGTGTCAATTGTACGAAGGTAGACGATAGGTATGCATATTCAAACTATTGAACCATGTGTATATTAGGGCGGATCAGAAAAGGGCCCATCTTTAGATTTCACTCTTCTCCGAGATTCTTGTATGTTTTCACTAAAAAATCGCACACACGAAAGGGCTGGACTGAAAATTTTGTTTTTCTTCTGCCTCAACGACGTTGAAATTTCAAGAACAGGTTTTTTTCGGGAATTTCAAAATTGAGATACCCTTAAATCCGTCGGTGGCTATATTTTGTACGACGAAACAAAAGTTTTTGTCAAAGGTGAGATGCGTGTATTTGGTTTTAGTATACGAGATTCATATTCAGTAAAAATATTTAAAAAACCAATAAACATCTCGTTGTAAGGATTTTTATAAACTTCAAAAATAATAATAATGATAATAATTTGATGAGGCAGTATTTAATATTGGCTCACATTCCTCCAGTTTCGCGTAAGCTCTTGTTCACTATAAAGCAACAAGAAAAATAAAGAGCAGTGAAATATTTGAAAGTTAGAAAAATAAGTTCTTACGAATTTCAACATACATTTTTCAGTACTACAAAAAATCGCAAGCATCTCAGGCTTTACAACACCTTTTTTTCCGTTGCACAAAACATAGCCACCGAACGATATAAAGATTTCTCAATTTTGAAATTCCCGAAAATAGCCTTTGTTCGAAATTTCAACGTCGTTGAGGCAGTGGTAAATAATTTTTTGTTGGTGTAAAAATTTTTAGTTCCAAAAGTACCAGGTCTGTGTCCTGCCTGTGAAATACATTACAGCTCGAGAGTGTAAAAGCTTCTAAAAGTTTTATTACGTGAACCGTATAAACAATGGAAAAACAACTATTTCATACCTCTTTCAATGTTGGCTACAGTTCAACGCAGACTTTGATAGTGATGCGCGCGGTGCCGTCAACAATGATTCCATAGGTTCTTGGAGGATTACCAGTTAAATTGGTTTCTCTTCTGAAAATATCGTACCGGAAACTACGTCAATCGTCAATTTAAAGGTCAGAATTGTATCCGGTATCCGATATAACGACGCTGCGCCAGTCGACGTGCCGCGCTCTCGGATGGATTTTAGCTGCAGCCGTGGCCAGGACATCTCCAGGAGTCAGGGTCACGCGGCGTGCGGAGCTGACTCATCTTTGTAATAAATTTCGTAGTCCGAGTGACTGTCAGATCCCATCGATGATATACAGCCTCCTGATTACCAGCCGTACATCATCCTCTTGGAACCAATCCATCTGGCTTGGATATGCTCAGAGTCTCGAGTTAGTTAAGGACCGTGTGTAATACCTCGCCAGAGGAGCCGGTGTGGCGTGTACAACCTGCCCCTAGTTGGCCCAGGGCAAGATGTTCGTCAAACTTGACCTGGTCAAGATTCCCCTTTGCTTGAGTTCGAATGCAGTGGTACAAAGAATCTTTTTCTTCCTGCTTAAGAGTTAAACCAAACAGGGTCAACAAACAGCAGTATGAAGAACATCGTCAGACGCTAAGGAACTTTGACTGTCTATTGTGACAAAACTCGTATAGTCATACCACCTTTTAATTTGAGAATCATTAGCGCAGTGGTAGGATTACCACAATTTTCAGCAACGGTCACTACTTTATGTGCGATCATAAGTGATGCTTCCATAAAGTCTAAATTTAAATAATTCTGACATCCCATTACTTTAACTTGAATTCCGCCAATCTTCAAGCTCGTAAAAATAGTGCGAAGCGAGCTCTCTTACAGTGTGTAATTCCTCGAGAGAATGACAAGGCGATGATAGACAGACTCGAAGTTTGAGAGAGTGATAAATTTGCTCGGTTGGAGCAAAAAAAAAAAAAAAAAAGGAAACGGCACTGAGAAACGGAGAGAGAGGGCTCTCGTCTTCGGGGTTAAGGATCATTCTGATGAAATCGAAAGCCAACGGTAAAACTCCGGAAGATATAGCGTGGAAGTTCTCTCCAAGAGGAATCCAACGATTCGACGCGATTAAGGGATGTGATTGGAACGAAGGACGATATTAGCCACCACAACGTCATCGCGATCGACACCTTCACTCGTACCCGTTCTATTCTTCATGGTACACCAGGCTTACGCTTCATCTGGATGCCCCAGACTTACCCAGACCGACCGTTTAACAAGCGTTTTTTTGATGGCTTGGCTGAAAAAATGCTCCTATACTGAGATTCGATTCCTTTAGTATGTAGTGTATACTATAAGAAATGTGATGTAGTATACAATAATTGTTAAAAGTCATAGTAATTCGAATCTCATAAATGTACCAAATTACCTGGTGGAAAATTACACCTTAATACTTTTACAATCCAGTGCAAAACTTTTCATAATAGGAGTCTTTAAAACGCTACTGAATTTAATAAAAATCAGGAATGTGCAATATTATTCGTACGGTTTCTAATTTTAAACTTGCAGCGTCTTAATTTTTTGCAAGTCACTTATATCCAATGTTCAAAGTTGGTAAATTGATAGTGCCTTCATCCCATTAAAAGGTCTCATCACCCTGAAGCATTTTACCAGGAGACTTTTTTCCAAGTGTTTCATACATCAGCTGAACATTTAATATAACGTTCCATTTTATCTGATTTCGACGTATTCATCGCGAATATTCATATTTCTATATCTCGAAGATCGTAGAACTTCAAATGATCTCCATAGCCATGATTTGTAGGAAACCGAATGACTTGTCAAACGCTACCATATAAAGTTCCGTCTATTGTATAGAGAAATGGTAATCTCCATCCATTCGTCCGAATTGGATATCTTACATGTTAATCAGACGGTGAATACAAAATGTTGATACGAAACCTGCAAGAAACGTTGCACGGCGTTTTACTTTTAACAAGTTCAGTATTACGTTATTAACTATGGTTTCATGGAGTGGCCGATCGAAAAAAAATCGGACAAGTGCGAATAGGACTCGCGTGCTGAAGGTTCCGTACAAATTTGATTTTTTTTTTTTTTTATGTGATATAACTACAACTTGACTATTTTCGGATTTTTTTTCTTTACTTGAGCTGTAAGACCTTGCTTCTCTCCGAATTTAAGAATTCTAAGTCAACGGAAAGTACCCTATAGATTTTGATGAGTGAGTTTGCGAGTATGAAAATATGTGACATAAATGGCCGTATCTTTTGATTGCGTTGACTTAGAAGCTTGAATTTTTTACACATCCAAGGGACCATAAACCTTAGTATTTGATATTAATCTCAACTTGATACCTCTAATTGTTCTTGAGAAAAAGGGTCTTGACAGACGGACGGACGAACGGACAGACGACGAAGTAATTCTACAAGGATTCCGTTTTTTGCTTTTGAAGTACGGAACCCTAATAATTAAGTTTTCTTTTTTGAGGCACCTTGATACATACTTTCACTTTCAACCGCACATGCGGGGATTATTCAATATTCCAACGATCGCGTGGAACCACGTCTGCAGTTCTCCTGTCGTTTTATCGGATTTTAACGCTGGATGCAGATCTACAATTGAATCCACCCACGCTTGTCCGGCCCTTGATTTTATCACTTTAAGATGCGCATTGACCTTTACACGTCGGAGATGCGTAAAAATAATTAATCACCACTTTGGCACGTTGCAATTACATACCTAGACATACGTATATAATTAAACTTCATGTCAACTCAACCAATGATTTTCACGCGCCATTTCTGAATCTCTTCACAATATTTTACACAATTCTCCAGCCTCAAAAAAGCACTCCTGAATTTTTTCAGATTTTTATCTCCAATCGTGGATTTTTTATGGTTATTTAAATCTATCCAAAAACGGCAATTATGTGAAATCTCAAAAGCTTTTCAAATATCTGACTTTCCATTCCGATCATTACGACACCCGTCTCATGATAGCACAATGTTGTTCTAATTTTTTTTCTCTCTGCACTTTAAACATTTTGAACGAACCAAGCAGCATGCTTTAAGGTTCCGAAATTTTTTTAAAATTAGCAAAATTTATTACAAAAGAAAAAGACTTCTAAAAATTCTGTACCGTAATTTTTGTATTTTTTTGAAAATTATCGGAACGGTGAAACATGGTGTTTTGATTCTTCAAAACCTTTAATATGCAAAAACAAGTATAAAAAAAATCGTCTCATCATGGGACGGGTGTCAAAATTATTGACATGGAAAGTAAGATTTTTGAGAATTTTTTGAGATTTAAAAAAAATGGCATTTCTCGAACGGATTCGAATAATCGTAGAAAATTCACGATTGGACATAAAAGTCTAAAAAAATTCAGGAGTGTTTTTTTGAGGCTGGAGGATTGTGCATAAAATTCTAAAGAGAATCAAAAATATTGAGGCAAAATCATTGGTTGAGTTGACATAGAATACCCCATATATGTATATATATATATATTTTTTTTTTTTTTTATAGCGCAGCAATTCATAAATGTGGAGATCCTCGCAAAGTATTAAAACCTTGCGATAACAAACCTTGCAATACTTGCAATCAATCTGGCCGACACTTTATTTCACTTTCACATCTACTTTTCGTTCTATCGATTTCATCGTGTGATTTACTTGATATTTGATATTCCTATCGGAATTGGGGTGAGAGAGAGGGAGAGAGGGGTAAGCCGTTAGTCTGGCCAATTAATGCATACCGAATGCAGTTGAGATTCCCTGGCAACCGTTCTTCCTCAAAAAATCCTATTCCGGGGTAAAAAATTAGATTGTAATATTTTCGATAACTCGGGAAATTCTCGTGCCAGGTTCAACTTTTCTCTGATTCCTTATTACTTTTTTTTTTAATGTAACCAAATCAATTCTAAAAATTTGTTTTGCTACTCGACAAACAAAGGCGCCGGTTTTTCTCAACTAGTGCTGTTGTAAATAGACCGATGATTACTAACGAAAGAGCGAACCCGAATGGCATTTCACTCAGAGTGATGAAACATTTAAATTTTAGCACTCCAAGCCCAAATGGGATGCATAAAATAATGACCACCATCGTCTTCCAAGACGTTACGTCGAGCTATGTTCTTCCGTCAGTCATTGCAGCTGCATGCTATAGAGAGACCAGGAAAACCCGCGGGGTAGGTTCTTGCGCGAGTCAGGGCAACGCACTGATGCATGGCCTTTGGCGTTCGAAGTGTTCGAGTCCAACGGCGCACCGCCGAAGGCGCGTCGTGACCATACACGAACCATTGAGGCCGCTGCCCACCTCGAAATCAAGGTCAACGATTTAGCTCAAGAAAACGATGAAGAATACCAGTGAGCGTCCATCAAGCTGCGTATCAAATTTTAGGAATAAGCCCGTCTAAGGAAACACAAGATTCGAAATTATTATAAAGACTTCCGTTTGAGATTAAAAAACGCGGTACAAGTAGAGCTTTTTGATCAGAAGAATACAGGTACAACCAGGCTGCAATTAACTTATGAACGACTCAATTGTCCAAGTAACAAATCGAAATCAGTGGTGTAAATTAAGTTGTGGCACCTTCAAATTCTCTTCAAGTTCTTGATCGTCGGCCGGTGGTGATGTAGTCGCGCAGAAACGAATGAAGTACCGTTTTCCAACCAGAAATCCATGACTCGATCGTTGTGAGATTTCGAATCAATTGATCTAATATAAACTGTTAAGACCTTCTATGCTTTAGAAAAGAAAATCTGTATCCATAGACGTCGATAGAGTGATTCCTAATAAAGCTGAATTTCAAAGTGCTTCTGTGAACGTTTAAACATATTACAAAAAGAAAAAACGTCTACTCAAGTACATAAAATTGGCATCACTTTTTCGTTACTTGAGAACTTTGACAATCGAAATCATCTCGCTAACTTTGCAGGAATCAAGCGAGTTTCTTTAGAAATAATCATTTGTTTCTAATTTTTACGATACTATCTTTAATTGCCGATGATCAGTTGACCGTAACGAAATTTAGAAACCATGAAACTGTTCACGCCACTTGAATTTTTCATCTATCTGAAAAGTGACGTGTACAAAAGAACGATTACAACGTGGCTGAACATGCCCGAGCTCAGATCTCAATCATGTGCTAATCTAAATGTACGTTTCTTTTTTCTTCTCTTTCACGGCGTATTTTATTCATCAGTCGATTCCTCCGGTCCGAAAATCTAGAGTGTATTTTTATGTAGAATCAAGGATCGCCCTTTTACCCGCGTGGCGTGTCTGGCAACGGGCGCGGGTAGAGTTCAGTGTTCACAGTTACGCTCTCACGGTTCATACATGAATGCATGCCGGTTTATGCGCGCTCAGGCTGGTTCAGACTCGGGCGTGGGCGGTGCGCGGCACTCGCCTTGCCGACGAGGATGAGGTCGGATTGCCTGGTGAAATATAGCGGCGCCCGAACGTGTCCAGGTCGAGATCCAGACTTTTTCGTTCCATGCCTCTATCGTCCTCTACATGTTACCCTCTCCTTGCCACATGGGAGGTTCGGAGGAACATGCGTCTACAGGGTGTCATAAAATTCTTTCAACCACACCGAAATGAAGACAACTTTCAAAGAAATACAGGATCTCGGTAGCCCTTTACCAATGATGATACCAGATGCAAATGTGAAGTGATTCCAGTCGCTTATCAAATGATGTAGACTGATTTGTTCATTGGTTGATCTCATGAAACTTTGTGCCTCCAATCCACATTGCAATCATATCGTCAGAATTATATTCCCTGATGAAAACTGAACAAATTTCTTAGTGAAAATTCTACTTCTAGATTATGTTACAGAGAGTCTTGAAGGAAACTGATCGATTCTTATTATTTTTCTACCATGTTTGGGTTATGATATGTAGTTCAAAGGAGAAATTTTTAGATTTAAGACCTTAAAAATTGATTGGACAATTGTTTTCAAGATAACTCATAAAATTAACAAAAAATTCATGGTATTAGTTACATATATTATAGTGTAGTTCAATGCTCCTGAGAAAGTCTATCGTGTCTAGTTGACACATAATGAATGTACCACGCATGGAAGAACTTATTAGCAAATTGGAATATCACAATTATTTATGCGTATTATGTGGCTGAATTATTCTTGACGCCCAATAAATGGCAAAGCGAAGACTGGTTGGTATAGTATGAGTCAGCATTGATAACAGTCGTCTAACATTATTAATTTCAAGCTCATCACGGAATATTTTTTTCTTATTTCAATCTTCAGTTTCGAGTAAATTTTATGCATAGCTGGTCAAGTTGGCATCAGTTCGGTGCAAAAAGATTGGTAACAAGACTGCAAGTACGCGCTGTCGGCAAATGAAACGGTTCAGCAATAATCGACTGAAAACACTCAGGATCTTACTTAATTTTACATATAATTACCATATTTCAACCGTATGAACTTGCACCAAAGGTACGGCTTCACAATAATTCATTCATGATTCGTGACGAATCTGAATTTTTCAGAATAGTGATCAAAGCTTCACTCTGTGGTAACACGTTCGAAGAGAAGAAATAAGCCAGACGATTCCTTTCATTATTGCTAGAAATCATTTTCTGGTCTGTTCTATAAAAATGTTCCACAACAAGACTGCAAACGGTTTACGTGTGTATTAACCGATTTATAATAACTCGGAGACCATTTGTTAAGTTATTCGCTGAGATAGACGTGCCCCGTTAAAAAGCCGTGAAACTTTATGAGGGTGCCAGGTGTTAGTGGATTTGGCGAAATCGATGAAAGGTTTATGGGATGAAAGTCTAACGAATCTTATTTTGGGTCGTAAATAATTTCGCCGTCCTGTAGCCTCCCGGGGTCTGTGAATAACGGATCACCGCGAAACTTGAGTCGGTCTGATAAATCCTCTTAGGGTTTACACACGTTTCACAAACTTGGTTATACACGTACTCCCGCATCTGACAACTGACGAATCGCGTTTGTACTTGGACGTAATGGACTTGGATATCGTTCCTAAGCCGCCCGTGCAACTGGGGCTCTCGAAGATTCAATTTCCCCACAGTCAGACGGGAACATGTGGAGGGGCTTCCAAGGACTCCGACTCATTTGATCACCATGGGTTTTAATGATACAAGCAAACGCCATTTGCCCATTCTGAAAGAGAAAAGTTTTTTTTCTCTCCCTTGCCATGCATCAAAACAACACGGATGAGAGTAAAGTCCATAATGGAAGTGTATCTTCAGTCAGAGTGTCACAGCTTGAGTTAATACAACATCGAGTGCGCACTCTTAACTAGATGAATTGGGAACCTTGTGCGCAGAAGACAAGCTTGTCACATGCGTAACGGAGTTGGAAAGAGTTCGGTCTATTCATCTTGTTTCACATCTGGCAATGAACTTGCGCCTTGACGAACGAGCAATGGATTCTCTCAACGCTCTCGCTAGACAATCCTAGGTGGTAACGCTTGTTCTAGGTTAGGGTCTAACAATCGAGACCCACGACTGTTTAAACAGCACCAAGGAGTCGCCTCGCCTCTCACCTCTTTCACTCTTAAACTCTCGCACTCTCACTCGCTGCCGGTGAGCCCGCGGTCTATCCCCCTTCCTCGTTTCTCTTGACGCCCTAGAGCCTGCTGTTTACTCTCTCCTATTTGTTATTTACATCAACACCGCCATTTTCATTCCCTTTCGATGCCGAACGGCATTCAGGCATGTTAGTGGACAGGGAACGCCTGTCTGCTTCCCAAACAAAGAGGAACGGATTTTGAGCAAATACCTACTTTTCTTGAATCTCGCCCAACGGCCTATTTGAACTGCCACAGTCAGGGGCTATGCCCGTTCCAAGGAGGTCTGAATCCTAGACAACCGGAAGGAATCTGACCAACACAGACCCTGACCACGATCGTCATCCAACTCTCATCAAATTCACGCTGCGATTTTACCACACCAGACAATTGGGCGAGTTCCCAGCCCAAAAGCATTGGAAAACGTGCTCGGTTTTCAAAATCATATAAATTAAGGGGTAGTGAGAGTTAAAATTTGAAGAAATAGTGTTTCAAATTACGTACATCCAGCATTAATTTGAAGTAAAAAATTGAAAATTGAAATAGTAACACAAAAATTAAAGGTATGGTTCGCAAAAAGCAGTATTGAAAACGGTGACCAACGATTTTCGCCCAACGAATTAACGAAAATGCGTAAACCAAAGACGTTTATGAAGGTATTCTCTAGTCTTTTGTGGAGTCGATTTTCAATTTATGTAAATTTAACAGAGTTCGAATTTTCGAATTTGAAATTAATGTTTTTTTAATTTGAATGGCGTCTTCCATCGAATATTCGTTCCATAGAAGACTACTCTATAATCATGTGAAATTCTTTTATAAATTTCAAGCCGTTAATCACATTAACGGTTATTATGAAATCGTGGTCACCGTTATCAGTAGGGTGGTTTCGCTCAGATAGCGACGTCTGAAGCTTCAGATTGGTCCCCGCAGTGATTGGAAATTGATACAAGTGTATCAAGAAGAATCCGTCTCTATTCCACGGCTTGAAAAACTAGCAGTTGACTGATATTCTCGATGAATATGGAAAAAATGTTCGACTGCAACGTTGTATTAACGAGACTCAACGTATCTGCTCATAACTTTTTTAATTTCGCGAAGTTTGGAATCCGTAACCAATCGTAATGAAAATAATAAACTCCATAGCAGTGACATACCAAGCATCGAAAATTGTCTGAAAGGGTGCGTAGCGTCAGAGAATTTGTGAGAAATTTGGAAATGTCAGGGGATATCGCGCAAACTATAAAAACCCAGAAAACATTAGGTACTTTTGGTACGGTTCCTAGAATTTCGAATATTCTAGTCGGTACGTACATCGATAGGAAAAATTTACGTACAAAAAAATTATATTTTTAAACTAAACTTCATTTTTTATTAACTTGATTAGACATGTAAAATTCCGCAAATGACTCAAGTACTAAAATTGGCTCACATTTTTCAAGACATTTTGCTTCTATTGAACTCAAAACGTTCTAGTATGACTTTCGCTTATGCAATTATACGTATATACACCACAATGTGCTTATTCCCTTCAAGTAAGAATGATGAATATTCATTGAAATGTTAAGTTATTGAAATTGGGCAAAATTAAATGAAATTGCGAAAACATTGACTATTTTAAGGGGGGCGTGGGGGGGGGGCAGTTGGAACGTCCAAAAAAAGACTTTTTTCCAAATTTTGTTTTGTCCAAACGACAAAATAATTTATAACAAAATTTTTTCCATATGAATTATATATATTTAAAGTACACATTACAATTTTTTCAAAGAAAAATATTAAAAAATAAGCCGATAGGAGCAATGGGCGAGACGTCTGCAAAAAACAGATGTTGCGGTGATCACTCTCGCGCCGCAATGGATCATCGGAAACCAACAAAAGAGGGGGGGATCTTTAGTTAGTGATATAATGCTCCGGATGAGCGAAGGGTTTTGAAAAATTTCAATTTTTTACAAAATGGCGGACGTTGACAGTCAAAAGTGTTCTTTTGACCAAAATTTCATTCACATTTTTGGCTATAAAAAAAAAAAATAATTGTCCAAAAAAAATCCTTCGTTCATCCGGAGGACAACTATGTATAGAACAAGTGAGACAAATTTCAAACCGATGGGTAAAGCCGTTCTCGAGTTACAGTCATCACCGAATTCGAAACATGGTTTCGAGAAAAACGCGTTTAAAGTTTTGAGTACGATTTGTATGCAGATACGAAATTTATTTTTTAAGTTACATTGAATCGCCTATTCCTGGGCCATGTACCGCGCCTTCCTCCGCTTTGTTAGCTGCACCTGTAGCAATTTTTGAGAAATGAGGTTTGTTTGATTTAAAGATAGTCGAAATGTGCCTCGGAGAAAGTTAATATTTTTACCATTGATGCTAAATACTGTAATTGATGCAAAATAATTTTTGAGACTTGAAAAACCCCTTATTCAACCTCTCTAACTTTTTGTTACTCTAGTTCTCAACGAGCTGGAGGGTCTTGCTCGCGGAGGAGACGCTCGCGATTGCCCGCCGGCTTCGAGAGCTGCCCTGAACCCTGAGCACGTCGCCAGGGTTGCCGAGAGATCGAGGGTGGCCCTGGCCTTTGCTCGCAGCAAAAATCCAGCAGTGCGTTGTCTTACAACGAGGGGAACGGTCCTAACGTCGAGCACCTTTACCGTCGAGGAAGACGTCGATCAGGTAATATTCACTGTATATTTATTCGGCCGCACTAACCTTGCTTGGAATTCCCGCATATCGATTTCGTGACATCATCCCACGTCAGTGAAAAAATCGGAGGGAACTTTTTTTTTGCAAACAAAAGATTGGTCCATCGTATCTTCAGTCTCCAATCCAGGATTTGCCTCTTCTATTTACATATCTACATGTTTACGTTTATTCTCCATTTCTAAAGAGAAGTTGCACAATATGACATGTAGATCCTTAAAATCATCAAAATAAAAGCTTGTACAGTTTTAGGCCACAGTAAAAAGATTCGTGTATCAACGTTTCACTAAATATATGCGTTTGTTGGCGAGGGAAAAATATTGAAAAAGTGTATTTTCCACATGTTTTATTTCCAAAGAGTGCGGAGAAACAACCGTTGAAGCATGCACACAATCGAAGTTCTCCATTTTACACACTAGGGCTTTCTTTGCGTATGCGCACTTTCGAAAAACTCAATTTTACGCACTGCGTAATTGGCCGCAAGTTATCACCCCCAATTTTACGCGCTATCCATCGCGCCTTCGGTGCTTCTCAAAAATTCTCAAAATCGCCATCCGCCATGAGTTCGATCGGATAAGATTTAGGGATCCCACGTTCGAGTTTTCATTTTTACATTGAAATAACGCGTAGAAAAATGCTTAACTTAACTGACCGTCGATTTGGCTTGAAAATATAGACGAAAATGAAAAATATCAAGAGACCTTTTTTGTAGGCAACAATATTTAGTATAAAAAAGGACGTCAGATATTTTATTCAAGTTTGCATATTTTGAGAATAATTGTGACTTAAAACTAAAAAAAATCGAAAAATCGAAAATAATCGTATTAAATTCAGAGAAAATAAAAGTGGTTGGAATGATACAAACGTTTATTTTCTCTGAATTAAATACGATTATTTTTTATCGTTTTTAACATTTTAGAAAACTTTCATTTTCTCTGAATTTAATACGACTCGTCTTAATCGTTTTTATCATTTTAATAAAAATTGATCTTCTCTGAATCCGATACTGTTATTTGTGAATTTTAAATTTTTTCAGTTTTAAGTAACGACAGTTCTTAAAATATGCAAAATTGACAAAAATATTTAGACACCGTTTTGGTACCAAATATTGTTTCCTACAAAAAATGTATCTCAATACTTTTCAGTTTCGTTTATATTTTCACGCGAAATCATCGGTGAGTTAAGTGAGGCATTTTTTTACCTATCACTTCAATGTCAAAACAAAAACTCGAAAGCGGAACCTCTAAATCTTATCCGATAAAACTCAGATGGGTGCCCATCTTTAGGGGTCGTTTTTACAACCTTAGAGTGTTTAATGGCAGTTAAAAATAAATACGTGTCGCTTAATCTTTAGTTTACTATAAAATGTTACAAAAGAAATTAAATCAGAGAGATCAATCAGGGATGCTTTTCTTGTGAGTAGCAAAATCAGTTCTTGGCTCGTACCTCTCATGGTGGTGCATGACAGTGGGTATATATAATAGATACATACCTATATCTCTAGCTAGTGCGCATACTGGACCCAGCAGGCGCCCATGGTCGACATCGCTTTGGATGTCACACACGAGACCTTCAGAGACGATTTCGTCGGTAAATTTGGAGTCACTGATTCTGAGACGATCAGTTTCATGGACTGGTTGGTTGCGTTGACAATGGTGAATCCGTCCGTCGATCTAACCCAAAAATATTAAATTCAACGTTCATGGGTTATGTTATGCTTATTGCAGAACTGTAACAAGCCATACTCCTGAGCTTTCCACGTCGACAATAGTCATTCCTTTTCTTCGATGTTATTATAGTCACCCCAAAAATAAAAAGTAGAGTTTTCACGAGATCTCGAGGATACAAGATACAGAATCATCTCTTACCATTTTTGCATGTGTGGGTGTGCGTGTCTTTTTTTAACTTCCCGTTTCTCTGATTTCAGAGAAAATAGGAAGTTATTGTAATCACCCCGAAAATGAAAAGTTGAGTTCTCAATAGATCTCCACGTTTTGAGGTCCGGAGAATTACCTTCAACCATTTTAAAATGGAGGTCTGTGTGTGTGCATGTATGCATGTATGTATGTATGTATGTATGTATGTATGTATGTACGTGCGTGATCAATTTTTTGTCCGACGATATCTCGAGAACGAGTAGTTAGATTTTGATGAACTTGGTCTTAATCGACGCACCTCTTTCAGACTTAGACCTGATTACATTTTGGCTGAGATTGCTTTAGTAGTTTTTGAATAATTTTTAAAAATCAAATTCACTAAAATAAAATAAAAAAAGGTGTTATCTTCGCAACGGATGAACGGATTTGCATGAAAATTGGCATCCGAAGGTGTTTGGGGTCGCTGATCACATATCTGAAGTCACATTTGTAAAATAAAGATTTGACGTAGTAAATATGCTCGAAAAAAATTAAAACATTCGGAGTTTGATGAAAATTGAAAAATTCATGTTCTTTGGGTCGCTGATTACGAATCTGAAGTCGGATTCGCGAAATGCATAATGGCAGATTCAAAATTCGAGACTCTACCTCGACTTCGTGCTGCCGTCAGACTCGCAGTGCGCAAAACGCTCGTTTGGCCTCTCGTATCGAAATATACTAGTTTCGAGCACAAATAACTGGAAGTTCAAAGGCTGGCTCACAGTCAACCCAAATCCGCTTGTTTTACATTTATTTACAATATTACATTTGTTAATGTTTTGAAACGAATGAATGGATGAAACATATCTCAGCGGAAAGTTCTTGGTTACATTATGCAATGACCTTTGGCATACAATTCAACGGTGTGTTTTACCTGTCTCATGTCTTCTTCGTTTTTTTTCTCGATGCCACTTATACAAAGTCTCTCTCTGAAATGCTGGGAGCAATGCAGATGAGTCCATTGTGTCAATATTAATAAAGGCTTGTTCATATAAATTAATTTATGATCGGAAAAAAATCAGGTAAATACGCACTGTGCGATCATGCCTTATGCAAACGAGCGATGAGCTTTTTGGCTAAAACCGACTATTTTCTTAAATTTAATCGATCATTCTCAGAACCTCTTATCAAATACATTTCTTACAATTAATGGACGCCTAATTATAAATCGAATTTGATAAATGAGGAAAATGAAGAGTCAGTTACGTCGGGATATTTTTGGAATCAACGTTTTCTCAGGGAGTTCAATTTATGTCATTTAGAATGAGAGCAATTGGTGATATTTACGAAGAATGATCAGAAGCGGAACATCAACATTTTTTGGCAATGACAGTAATGTATAAATTACTATTTTTCAGCAAATTGATTAGTGGTTTCATCAATTCTGATTTTGCGTTGCGTAATCGGGTTTCATTTCAATAGTTAGCTTCACTTCATTGTACAAAACAGAATGTATTCGAACGAAATTTATTTGCAACGAATTATATTCTGAAGAAAAACTCAATATTTACGACAAGATAATGAAGGTATTTGTATCTGTGTACTTATTGAGAAACGATGGGTAAATATTCAAACTTTAATTTAACTGTCGCATCATTTTTGACAGGTTAGATTAATTTAAACTGAATTGTAGGTCATTTTTATGAATTCAGTACGATAAAGATTGAACGCTTTCAACTGATATCGTCATGTATAAATCTCATCTGAAATATTTGCCGCAATTTTTCAAAAACTTGATTTGCAATTCAAGTAATTTCCATTGATCCATATTACAAGAATTCAAGACATTTAATTATAATTTGTGATTATTTTTAATATTCGATAGAATATTGCCATGGCAGGTCACAAAGTTATTTGTCTGTTGTTTAGAATATAGTCAACATATTCTGAAAACTTTTTCCATTTGGTAAAAGTGGAAAAATTACTGCCGTGTTCACTATTCCGGCAAAATGAGAGAGTAGTGCAGTTTTTTGTTGATGTTACTAAAGTTTCCTATCAAAGTTTCTGTAAAAATGCTTTGAGTTACTAGATCGACAGTCCAATTCACCACGGCGAAAAATTGTAGTTACAAAAATAACAGTAACGTAAACAACAAAAGCGCGCCAGTCCCCAAATCAGTAAATGCAACAGTAAGTTTTTTCTTGTAAAATACTCTGTTGAAGCTGAAAAGGATATTAGGATCGAGGGCATTATTATACCAAAAATTAATATAAGAGTGATTGCCAAAACTTCAACTAATTATTTACCGTAGACTTGGTTTGAAAAATTTATCCAACGACATTTGATTTGAGCATTGGAGTCTATAACGACATTTGAGGTCTAGCCCGGTAGCATCAGACTGAACTTGGTCTATATTTAATATCAATTATAGTTTAATTGACAGGCTAAACGACGTTGAAATTATTGGAAATTAGAATCTCCGACGTGAAAATTCTAACTCACCGTTTCGTGTGATATTATCTGAGCGACATTGCTAATGCGCCGCCAGTCTTACATTTCATGCTCACTCTCTCACGTCAAAAGTCATCGTTCATGGTACCTAAAAGTCAGGCATTGCATTATTTGTTTCAGGGCGGTTTAACAAGGAACGACGACAGAATTCTGGCAACCTGTTTAAGCTTATGTCGAACTAGCAGCAAGGAGTATACCAGCGTTGGTAAGTTGTAAAAAATTACTTACATTAGGTGGTTAAAGCACCTCCGATTTCTCATATCAGGCTCAATCGCATCGCAGATTGCGAGAGTTATGTTTATCAGTTTCCAAACTCAGAAGGGAGATAGTTTAAAAATTGAAAATTATTAGTGGTTAGTGAATTTTGTGCCGGATTTTTCTAATTCATAGGAGTTGGTCGAGTCAATTCGGTTTTTCGAAACCCGCTAAAGCGGAGTGTTAGAGAAATTTACGAAGATATAAAATCATGATCTATAGTCAGTCGGGCATTTCGAAAAACTTCAACGAGTCTCTAACCCTCATCTATTTCGATTTTTGAATTGTTTCTTTGTGCGAACGCTTGAAATTTAGGCTATACTGACAAATTTCTTCAGATTCTTCCTCACTTTCAAAAACTAATTGTTTTTTAAGCAATTCAAATCTGAAATTAAGGCGGCGCATGGAAAAATATTTTTTACAAAACCTATCGAGTCGTAAACTGTCTTCAGAACTTTTTTTCTCTTCGACACCGGAAGTACTAATTTTCCGATCTCAGATGAATTTTCATAAAACGAGGTAATCCTTGTGTCCTTATAAAGGATTTTTCCTGAGAATTCCTGAAAATTTCATCACGGTAATACAAAATATAAATGGTCATTGTTCCCAAACTCAATGTCCATCCATCTACACTAAGGTTTCGAAAAAGGAATAAATGTGTGCAGAATTTTGTGTCAAAATTTACGCAAAATCGGAATGGGGATTCTGCAACTACACAGTTTTTTTGCAGTACGGAAAAATTGTGTACTCTCGGTGTCAGAAAAAGATTGAAAAAAAAATTGAATGAGGTTCACAACTTGACCGGTTTTGTACAAGACATTTTCGATTTTTCCATGTGACTTCTGGGTAACGAACTAAAAAACCTGAAAAATAAACGTATTCCCCAAGTTAAGATTTTGAAAAAATCATATCTCACGAAGCAATTCTCGAAAAAAATTTGAAATTATTTATCATTAATTCCTACATCAGGAGCTTTGACACAGAAAATGAATTGAAAAATCATCAGGGAAAGGAGACTGGTCGGGTTTTCTAAATGACTCTTGTCGTGGATCAAATTTTACCATGGTCTTTTATCCTTTACTTGAAAACCACTAAATTCGTAACGGTAGTTAGAACACGGTATGAGAATAAAATATGGCGGTCATAAGACCTAAAATTCCGAGAACTATGGGATTGTCAGGAAATTTCATCCATAACGAGGAAAACTTTGCATAAAAGTACAATATGATATGACAATGAGTTAGCCATGTGTGTAAGCCAGTAATATTAGGTAAGTTGAATATTCCTAACTTTTGTTCATTTTCAAATAACATCTAAATGACAAATATAAATCTTTGGAATGTTGTAACATCGAAGTATTTCAGTACAATATGGGGAATTCGCTGCGGTTTTGTTGTGGTAACGTCAACGGTATAGTAGTACCTTAAAGTACATACAACGAGCTTGTCATTTTTTCTTTTTTGCTGTCATTCTTCGTTAATTTTTGAGCCGGTTTAAAAAAGTTATGTTTTCTTAACTACTATTACGATTACAATTTATTGTTTTAGAACTTTCGGGATGCTTCGAAAAATCTGAAAATAGTATTGAAAAATTTATAGGCAAAGTCTCAAAGATTTTAAGAACTACAAACACCACATCTGACAGGGTGTTACGATCGCTTTGCAATGACTCCTGAAATTCTCTACAATTTTTTTATCGTGTTTCAGACGGTCCCGAAAAACTCAATGATACCCCGTTTGCATGGTACTCAAATTTTTGTAATTCTGCATCCAATTTTCTGTGATTTCGTAAAATTTTTAAAAGTAACGTGAAAATTCCAAGTCCATCGGTATGTATTGAAGTGGCAACAAATTTTTGAACGCTTATCATTTGACGCTAGCGGAAACCGCAAGAAAATCCCCATATATTCATATTGTTATTGTAAAATAATCATGAAAAACATTCAAATTTGGTTCTGGAATACTTGGAAAAGACAATAAATTTCAGATTCCATGTTTCTACGGTCACTTTTCAGATAGGGAAACTTATATTCAAGTAACGAAACACGTTCTCAAGTTGTAGAATACATTTATATAACGCGAGGATGCCTTGCGCGTTTTTCCATCTATGTTTTCATTACAGAAAGTATGCGTTTCTATGACGGTCGAGTGAGTCTGCGAATGCGCATGCGCCGGTAAGTCCTCGGAGTTGAAAGTGGTATTTTCTGTACTGCGCGCATGCGCAGTCACGAATCAATCTGACATTACACGACCCTAACCTCAATTTCGTGCTTCGTGAAAGAACGCGTAACACAGGCACTCTTCTTATATAAAGAATCGTGTGCAACAAGGAGGTAATGGTCTTTTGCCTCGCGTTTTTGTAATACTCGCCTTCGGTTCGTATGCACACACACCTACAACTCATATTGCAAACTTACGCTAGGCCAAAAAATACCGAGTTTGCCTCCTTGTTACGCAATATACTATTTCACGAAGAATTTATAAAAGGCACTCCGCTTAGCGATCGTGGCGATACAGAAATTTCAATTCTTAAATTACATATTTTTTAATTACTATTTTTTTTTTTTCTCCCACTCACGTGTGATTTTAAAAAGCATATGTGCATTCTGTATCTAGGAAGTTGTACAATTTTTATCCAGTTCTTTGTTCTTCTAATTTTTTTTAAATAAAAAAAAAAAAAAAAAAAACAAACTTTTTCAGCAGAAGGCCAACCTCGTAGGCTACGACGCGAGGTAGTATTACTTACGGAAGATAGAAATCTTCGGGTGAAAGCATTGGCACGAGATGTCCCTGTCCGTGAAGTACTAGACTTCGTGCAGTGGGCCAGTCTTGGATGATTGCCGACCGCCAAGTTCGCTTTCTAGTAGAAAAAAAAAAGTAATAAAAAAATAAGGATAGTAATGAACAGAAAAATCAATGGAAATAAAGATAAATGGATGAAATAAAATCAAACATCGGCCCATCTCGCAACAGCAGACAGAGATCTTCATTGCCACCAAGACGATGCATCTGGCCGTTGGTATGACGTAAGTGTCGCGTTGTATCATATCCTTGCTTCAAGGTGTTTAGTGGGACGTTTACTGGACTTGTTACACGTTGCTGTCGTTTAGTACTTTATGATTTCGATCCCATACGATCGGGAGGAAAAGAAACAAGTCAGCCTTACGCTAGTATTGTTGTTATCATTATTACTATTATTATTATTACCAATGTCTCAAATAGTAATTGTACAGGTTTAAGATGTCAATGAATTTTTGGAATTTTTTTCACTGGGCCGTTCTCTTTCTCATCTCGTAGTATGTATATTCACACACGTGTGTATTGTAATAGCGATGGTAAGATAACACGAAACGAAAGTGAGAATACGCAGTATAATAGAATTTTGTGTGTTGTGTGTGTTCGTGTGCTGACCAAGGCTTTCGTCTTTTATTACGTGTTATACGCATAGGGTGATTAATTTTAACATTATATTCTAAGTCTGGACTTTTTCGTGATTTACTTTTATCGAAGCGTCCTTGCTGTTTCTTTTTTCCTTTCCGTAAGTTCCCTCGCTTATTTCTGGGGCTAGTGTGATGTGAGTCAAGTTTTTGTTTTCTTTTTTCGATCTACTATATACTATCATACTTATGGTCATAGCCTATTTGAACAGCATAATGTGATCTGTTCCTGTTTTTCCCATCCCCCGATATTTAGAGCCATCACCGCGATACCTAACGAAGCGAAAGCGAACCTGTGAATCCCTTCTTAATAATATTGACAAATCATAGCGCAGCTGAGAATTGCAGTGGCGGTTTTATATGTGCGTATACATAACACCGTATCTTAAAGTACAGAGAAAACCATTTAATAATTGACTAAACGAAAATTACCAGAACGAAAAACAAAAAATTCAGTGGGAATGAAACTAGACATCTCGAGAAGATAACGAGAAGACACACACCAGTAGCGAGGGCTTCGATCGGACATTGAAACACTGGCATTTCTCTGATTTTCACTTACGGTGTAGACACCTAAGTCCTGTAAACGTATACCTATTATTGTTTAATCGCGCAGGTCATTTATTGTGACTGAATTATTATTTGTAATCATGTTTATAATATTATAATATTATGTATATAATTTGTAACATTTTTCGATCGTGTGTATTATTATAGGTATATACACTTGTTATACCTTTTTTATTTCTTGTCTTTTTTAAAAATGAAATCATATTCATGTGTGGAAACATCGGATGGCTTTAATTCCATCGTTATACACCATAGACGTGTAGATTTAAAATGTTATACTTGATACTTGGCGCATAAATCTACTGAGTCTTTTGATGTTATTTTCATTGTGATATCATTGGTATTTTCTCAAGTATTTCAATCGCGGCACATCTCACTCTCACCGTATCTTAGACTCCCATCCTGCGGTTAGATACAGATGGATTACATTGAAAAAAAAAGAAAAAAGAAAAAACAAAATAAAACGAGTCAAAGAAAACCGAGTGAAAAGAGAAGAAAAAATAACAAATGCCTCGTTATACGCGTAGTAGTTATCGCATTCGTAGACATGTAGATAAACCTACAAATATCTACAATTTCCGAGATTTTCAGACACACTTATTGATTTTTTTTCTTCAAGCGGTCCTATCGTAATTATTATGACTATTAGTGGTCCAGTATTGATGAACGGATTTAGTTTATCGCTGATCAATCGGGTCTTTCCAACTATGAATCAACTAACTATGAACGAAATAAATTTCTAGTACGTCTTTTTATCGTGCATAAGTAGATATTTGCATTATTTTCGACACCGTGATTGTGTATAATGGAAAATTAATCGGAGAAAGGAGCGAGTCGTCAGTTACGATTATAATACTTAAATCGCACGATTTTTTTCTCAATTTAAAATTCCATAGGAATTTAGTAAAGAAATCAACCAACGGAAACTGCGCAACGGCACATTGAGAAAAGTTAAGAAACAAGGCGAATGGCTAGCATGTAGATCGTTTGTGGTTGAAAAAAAAAAAAAAAAAAAAAAAAAACGAATGAAACTAAGAAAAAGAATTTTTTCAAAAAAAAGATTGTATTTTTTACCACTTTTTATAATATTATATCTACTACATAAATATATTTACCAATTATAGGCTAATCCTCAGAATGGTAGGTTTCATTTCTATCATTGTGATGTTACTGTTCTCATCGATGTATCAACCTGAGCGCGAAATTCGAAAGCAGAACAGAAACGCCAAGGGGCTAGAAAAGGGAAGTAAGGTATAAGAATGAAAATAAAACTCCCAATATTCTGGCGGAAATTTAATAACTAGAACTCTTGATTACGTGTTCTTTGGATAAGTTTTGGAGTAATTCTTAACGCACTATTTTAATGATATAATAACGCGAATAATCACATTCGTATTTTTCTAACACCGATTTACTATATGTTATTGCTGTAGTAATTATACTTATACATGTATCAAATTACACACGTGTATGTTGTGAATATCGACACATAACGTAGACACTGAATTGTCAGTTTAATTATTTTTTTTTCATCAAATTACTATTACTACACTACTACTTGACTATTAGGATTAAATTTTAATGCTTTGAACGACATGATAAGATACGATAGCATAGCGTAAGCGTTATAGTTATACGTTAAGAACTTTTAAGGAAGATATTAGCAAATATGCATACATTCCTAAAATTATTTCAATACCTAATCTAATTTTATAACTGAATCAAGTGTAACTAGCAAAGAAAAGAGAAAAAAACAAAAGGAAATATTTGTCGCTAATTTAATTCGTAGCTAATTCATATTTCTTTTGTCACGTTGTACAATACATTTCTCCACCAATTAAATTACGCATACATATATATCTGTATACACATATGTACTTTAAATCACACTGCATGCAGTACAGTTTTTATCATTATTGTTACGTATTCATATAGACAAAGCTCTATTAGCATCATTATCGTTATGTACATGATGGTAGTATCCTATTTTTTGACAAGCCATAGAGACATGGTAACTTGATAACATTACACTACACTTATCTGTATCTTTATAGTGAAACGAGAATGATGATTGCAACCGATATTTAGTGAAATCTATGCTGCTGTGTGCGTCGGATTGCGTAAGGGTACGATTTCGATGACACGAACGAATTTTAATGAATTAAATGAAGGAAAAAGGCTAAAAAGTGGAATAAGGTCAGACCGACATTAACGTCAGAATCTTAATCATACGAAGAAGGGCAATACTTAATAGAAAAAGAAGTAGCTCGCTTATTCTCATTATCTTGCGGTTTCGTTTACACTTTGATGATCATTAAAAGCCGTTTCAATGTGTCAATGAAATGGCAACTCTAAAAACACAACTAGATACATTTTTCTTATCGAGAGTATCGCTATTTTCAAAATTACCTCAATTTTTTATTTGTGCCGCCTACACAAGATCTATGACAATGAAAATGAACTCGTTTTTTTCTTTTTTTCTTCAAAATTAAATCGGCATCGAGTAACGTCAATAATAATTTGCAGTATTACAGCTCCCCTAATATATATCTTTTATCACGTTCAGCTCAATTTTCATATATTATATAATAATGTGTGTCTGCATAGTCGGTTTGCCAGTCAGCACGCTACGTGTTTAAAATTAAGCCACGCGTCATGAAAAATATATATAGAAAAGCCGTAATAATAAAAATGGTCATTGACATGACACCATGCAAGCTGAATTTAGAAAAGAGAATGACAGAGAAGAAAACAAGTTTATCATCACTTTCATCGACTTTGTGTAAACGGAACACGTGGCAATATGAAGTTTTTTTTGAAAATAGCGATACTGTGTAGAGAAAAATATATCTCCTTGCGCTTTCGGAATTGTCTTTTCTTTGCCACATTATACCGATTTTTAATGATCGACTAGGACCTAACTCTCATATTTTTGTTTTTTCCGAATTTTTTCGTGGGTATAATGGGAGATCAGAAACACTTGACCTTTATCTGGTATAACATTGCTGGCACATTGGGGTCGTTGAAGACCCTAGCCGAAAATCGCTTGCTGTAACGAAGCAATTTAATATTTTGACTTCATTTTTTTTAGACCATTCACTTAAGTGTCTTTTAAAAGATAAAAAGGTCGCAACAGTAATTTTTTATTTTAATCGACCCCAAGGTGTCAGCATTGTTATGCCAGATAAGGGTGCCAGCTAAAGGTTAAAACAACTGTCTTATATTTTCATGAAAAATCTGTTCTTAACAATAACTGTCGAAAGTCTTGAAGAAACACCTCAATTATAAAATCTGTCGTGAGTAGCAAAAATGCTACTTTTTATTTCGATCATTTCGGCACAAGAGCCAGGATGGTAAACGATCTACTTCTAAGTGTTTAAAGACCAAGATTTTTTATTCAACAAAAGCGTGGAAAATTTCTGAACAGACCACTTTTAAATCCTAAGAGTTAATTTCGTGCTTTTGCGTTTTCGTGCGTTTGCCTCGCGTATTTGCAATATTCGTCTTCGGCTCGCACAAGCATACCTGGCTTCGACTCGTATGCCTGCTCCCCTACGACTCATGTTATAAACTTACTTACTTTACATAAGTGAACTACTTTGCCTCCTCGATACACAATCTATTATTGTGTCCACGCTTTGGTCGAATTACGTATAATTATCATTTTTTAGATTCTCTAAGACACCTTGAAAGTTTGATAAACTTTTCGATTCTAAATCCAAGAAATAGTAACTTTACTCTTAAAGGGAGTTTGAAAGAATTTTTGCTGGTCGGAAAACATTTAAGATTTAATTTTTATAATTAGTATATACAGAAACAACATGTTTTCGTGCCTTGAACGATTAAAAATTTTTGTAGGTGTCTAGACACGTAGAACGAGTTTATTAGCCATCATCGGTCTTGTGGCAGAATGTTTGGAATAAAGCACAGAATTTTGGAGCATTTTTTCAGAAAAAAAAAAATTAATAATAATTTAGACGGCTTTAAGGTTCTACGATACCCTCAAATTTTTTCAGGAAAAACAAAAATGCAAGGGTTAGGATCTTGTTGAGCTCACATGGCACGCCCCCATATGTATGGCATAAATATGTATCAACTTAAGTAAGTTAAACTAATAAAAACAAATAGAAATCGATTTAAATTTGTTCAGTTAGAGGGAAAAAAGTTAAGAAAAAATCAATTGTTCAATGACTGGTACTTACGTGTTGATGCAATATCGTATACCTACTGGAACCGTTAATACCTAAAACCATGAATGTTTTCATCATTTTAATAGATAGGTAAGTAGATAGTTCAATAGTTCTATGTAGATGGTCTAAGCATTTATACGGCGTTTAATTAGTGATTATGCAAATAACTGTAGGATACGGAAAGACGAAAAAAGAAAAGAATAACAGAAAAATCGCAACCACAAGATACTAATAGTTGTACTGAACAATCATCACTGTAACAGCAGTAATGATAATATCTACTTTCATTATTGATAATAATAACAATAATGATAATAATATTAATAATAATTATATTACATATTATTTTAATGTTGAACGTGAAGATTTATCGTACTGACTGTATTATTCCAAAATGCTGCGTTATTGTTATCCATGCGACGCGACGCCGTTGTGTTGTGCAGTGTACACAATCCTAACCATCATGTGGTCTTGACGGATACAAATAATAATACTAATAAATGAAAAGGAAACATATGTTACACATGATATATGACAAACACGGACTTATACGTGTATGCATAATGCATGTATCTAGAATTCTAGAGACATAAAATAAATCAATAAAACAAACTACATTGCCGTTTCCACCAAAGACGCAATGTACAAAAGACATTACATGTGTACGTAAACATGAAAATGCAAGAGATTGTTTTTGTCTTGTGGTTTCTACGTATACACACACATATGTATCTGCACACCTATATGTGAAAATATATATGTACATATTATCATTATTATTATTATTATTATTATATTATATTATATTCACACTCAGGAACAGAGTCTTATGTAATTGATACGAATTAGAATATAATGTAGTTAGAATTTCATGTTTCTATAGGTAGTATTACCACTTTGATTATGTCAATAAATGAAAAGAATAATGTTGAAATTCTCAACTCCCGATTTTTACGTGTCCCCTGTATTTCCCTATTTTTTACATATTTAAACGTTGACTTAAATATTTAAACTGTCGCTGTTTTATAAAGCGAAAGCTTATAGATACTAAATCAAGTATAAGGCATGTTTTACGTGAATTGAGTTATGAAGCTAAGTACTACTCTCTAATACCCGTTCACCTCATAGGTAAGATTATCAAAATTTTCTGCCGCTTGGTAGCGCCCTAGTCAGTGTCCCATTTGATTTTGTGAAATGTTACAGCGTCTCAAAACAATGAATGAAAACTAACATGGAACAAGTCAAATATAAGATGCGCTTAATTCAACCATTTCTTTTTTTTTTTTACTATTTCACAATGTTAACAAATGAGAATTCAATGTGAATTATTGACATACTCGTGCCCACAATGAATTTTGAGGTTATGACGGCAAGGAACAGAGAGAATGTACTTATAGCAACAAATTACGTACAATCATCATGTTGCAGCATTCATTTCACGAAAAACTAGATTTTCTAAATGGTCAATTGAAAAGCATAACTTCTGTAATTTTCGTTTGCAGTAAAAAATATCACTTATAGAGGCACTATTATTTACACAGTAGAAAACTTTCACTAATATCTGAATGCACTTACTACAAAAGATGCAGAGAAACATGAAACTTTACAGGAGACCGATGCCTTTTCACCAAAGATAGTAGGGCACAGTATTTTGCCAAAATTGCTGTCACTTTTGCTGTATGTTGTTGAATTGTAGTCAAAATCAAATGTCAACGAAATTTCCGTAGTATAACCCTACGTTTGGAATTAAAAGTCCATGCAACAGTTTGACAGATATCGTATCATCAAGGCATGTACAAAACTGCAAAGAAGGAGAATAAGTCATTTTTCTCAGAACTTTCGAAGTTGATTTCAATTTTTAGTTACGGGTAGTAACTAGTAGCCTGGAATTTTTGAGTGTTCAAGTTTTGTCCAAAACAGATAGGTGAGTTTCGATATAAGATAGATTGTTCGGATACCGTGACAGTCTCAGTCAACTGAGAATCCAAATGCGTACGCGCTGGATCACGTTATTCCATTGTTATATTCAACTAGTTCGAATCGACTTTTTCATCTGCTTAAATCAGGTTGACTAAATCAGCTGCCGCCAGGCGCTAGCCATCAAAATTCGCAGGAATCTCGAGGTTACGTCGGATTGGGAATTTAATATAGTCCAAATGTGACGGACCTGCGTAGAGTCAACATACACTCGAAACGCTTGCGCGTATTGACAGTTCGCACCGAGGCCCAACCAGACAGAGTTGGCCAGCCTGTCCAAACAGACGAAAAATTTGACGCATGCGCAAGTGACGTCCAAATTTCTGACAATGAGACTGTCGCAATACGTGAAACATGATAATTGGTTGAACCCGGTGAATAATTCCTTGACTAGTGTCGCTGGCGATTAGTTGCCGCGGGACACTTTATGTTTGCACCCGGTTTCTCAACAATATCTACTTCCTGGCTTTTTTGTTCTCCGTTGCTCGTTGTTAATCCACCACTTGATATATTGAGTTTGCAGCTCCGTATGCCTTGGGTGGGACTCACGAAATCTTCTATAACATCAGCATATCGGAGCCGCCGTTGCATGGCATTAGAGGACGCGTACTGTCGCGTTGCTGACAGGAGACACTCTCGACCCCGTTAGACCGACTATTGTTGTCGACCTCCAGGCACACGATACACAAGGGACACACGCGCTCGTTCGCATCTCTTTGCGGTGATTCTTGAAGGAGAAACACGCTTTTTACCGAAACGTCACCCGTGCGAACCGTTATGTCCTCTCCCTCCTCTTGAGAGGAATCCTCTCTTGGCCTACAGTCTGAGAACGCATTTCTTGTTAGCCGTTGACATGCGTGCCGAAGGCATTGACGTATGGCCTCCTCGATCGCTTGACTCCGGGTGGATAAGATATTTACCACTGTGAGCAACATCTGTATGTCAGACTTTTACACACCTCAACGCCTAGAGATGCGATATGGAATTTGCAACGTCTTGTGGAGCAGGTTGGTATTACTGGTTTTTACACCAAAGGAAAACATTACACATCTTTTTGGATACAAATCACTCCGTATTCATACCTGTGATAGTAGGATCGATAAAACTTGTTTGATAATTCAGTTTGTCTAGAAAAATATTTTATAATTTTTTTTTTTTTTACTACGGGATACCGTTACTAAAACTTTGAAAAAAATATGGGTTCAGGAATCCGAAGAAAATATGAAATGATAGTTTCATAATTTTTCTCGGAAAGTATCACAGTAGAAAAAATTTCAGAGCTAACAATTTTTTTTATCATAAATTCATTAGGCTAAAAATCGATCCATTGTGTCTGTAAAAGCTCTCCACTCCGTCAATAACATATTGAAGTTTGAAACGAATCGGTCAAGTCAATCCTGAGAATTAGTAGGTACTTTATGCGGTATGTCCGGATTGGGTACTGCGAGTACTAAAACCATTATCCTTGCCCTAGAAACATCTACTTCTTATCTCCTACCGCTAAAAACACTTTTATTTTTTTTTACGACACCTCGACAGAGAGTTCGTATTTCTACCCTGTTTAGCGGGAAGGAAGTGACGTTTATCTGCGCTTAACTACCGCGCATGCGTGAACCTTCCCGCACACAATGCAAATACCGCATCACAAAACAAAAAAGAAAATCATTTCCTCCCTGACTGCTTACTATAGACTGATTGATTTTCAAAAACGCATAACTAAATGCACATTATTAATGGTTATACTTTCTACATACGTTATAATTTTGAATGTTTCAAACAGGTATCATAAAATATATATATATATATTTTTGCTGAAATTAATTTGATTATATTCATAAGTTTCTTTTCGCTATGGATAAGTGTGTATGGGAAGAGGGGGAAGTGTAGACGTACGCGCGTACAATACATTCTAACCTCTGCTTTAAACACATTTTTCATGAAATTTCTCGTTTTATATCTGTCTAAAATAGTACGAAGATCTGGTTTGACGATTGGAGTCAGAACTGGCTGTAGAAAGTGCTGAGAGGGATCTGTAATTAAAATCTTGAATCAAGAAACCATGAGTAAGACTTAGTGAGATGGTCTATCTATGTGGTGGCTGGGTAACTGGTCCCCACAAATGAGACCATAATCGTGAGGCCTTTAGATACTCGGAAGAGTAGACCTAGAGTGATTCTTAGTGAGATGGTCCATCTGTTAGGTTGTGGGATAACTGGTCCCTACAGATGCGACCATAATCGAGAGGTCTTTAGATACTTGGAAGAGTAGGCCTTGAGGATGAGAGAAACTAGAGGGTGGCCAGCCGGGCTAAGAATACACTGAACATATGAGTTTAGAGATGCTTCCAGATATTCACAAGGTAACCTTGATGCTGAGAGTGACTAAAGGGTAGCTAGCAAGGTTGAGAATCGACTGAGACCTTGTGATAATGAGTTTCTGGCCTAGAAGCACCGAAAGAAGATAGTATTCGCTCATTGATAACCATTGAATGCAAACTGAAACCGTAAGTACTATTCTCTGTAGAAGATAATAAATCGACTGAACTAAGATAGAGTGTGGATGAGAGATTGCTAATTCAGCTCATTATCCATTCGGTTGCTCTCTTAAAATCTGGTCGAGAATTAGCCACGATCCAGAGCAGAGCTCCCTTATACAGGGTGTCTCTATTTAATCAATATAATCAAATATCTCGAAAACTAAAAATGTAAGTGAAAAATGTTTCAGACAGAAGTGGTCAAATTCGAAAGGGGGGAAAAGATGAGAGTATCAGATTTTCCGTAAGCCGACCATACCATAAATACTTTCATACTTACCACGTAACCTCGACTTATGATGAGACGTATCAGCCGAACAATTCTGACTGATCGCGACGTGAACGCTCCCGCTGTGGCCCCCTTTTACCTTTTTTCTAAATATTTTTTTTTTTTTAGTTTTACCTTTAATTTTTTAATTTTTCAGCAAAGTTTCATCAATTCAAAATGTTCTAAATTCAACTATTTTCCAAAGAATGTTTGTTTATTTTGTCGGAAACTTGAGGAATAAAACGTTATTCGTAAACCGTATTTACGATAACAAATTATCGAACTATCAACGCGCGTCGCACTATTCCTAGAACTGTACTACTATCCACAGTCGAATAATGTCAAATGAGAGTTCAGTGGTGCTGAAGTAAGTACGTGGAAATGTTTTCGAATATTTATTTAAGTGATTTATAACCGTACGTAATTTGCTATCGTGAATACAGTTACAAATACTTTTTGATGCAGAATGTGATGCTCTTTCAGATTCCGATGAAAAATAGACTATTTTACGTAAAAAAAACAGGATTGACCTGCATCTGACCTTGGCGGGTCCGGTTAGGGAAAATTTGAAATTCTCATCTTTTCTTCTCTTTCAAACCTTACAACTTTTGTTTGAAACATTTTTCATGCATACTTTTGGTTTTCGAGATATTTCACTGAATCGATTAAAATGAGACACGCTCTATACTCGAAGAACGGGAGCGAGTGCATCCGCTGATGACAATCGATAACAGAATTTAAACGGATGCTGAGAAGGACGTCGCGGCTTAGAGGACGCGACATAGAGAGGTATGTATGACAGAGAATAATCTAGGAAATCGAACTCTGAAAAAGGCTAACAAGTATTGGAATGTAAGAAGAAGTAAACATATCCCGCTGTACATAGAAAGGTTCCGACTTTTTCAAACAATATCAAACGAAATTATAGGTGTGGTAAAAAATCAACGAATATGACACGAGGTGATTGAGGTTATGGCGATCTGTCAGTTCGGTAGCGTGATAGCAGCACAACGCGCATGCGCACCTGGGCACGCATCATTGCAATGCATTATTTTGCATTTGTAGCCATACGTAATTTTGATATTCCCTCTACTTGAGCAGGCTTGACAGTTCGTTTGAATTGATATTTGGACGTTGTTTTTGCAACGACTCAGATTCGTATCCAAAATGCCAGCTATTCTGTCGCTGGATTATCTTATTTTATGCTGGTTGCGTTGATGCGATATTGTTTCCGTCACGGCAGATGATTGCTGGAAATTCGGCGATTGCTGCTGCAGCTGGTTTCGTAGACGCGGATACTGCGATTGATGTGATTGTTGTTCATGAAGCAATGCGAAAACTCGAAGCTGTTTATCTTCATATTGGTGATCCTGACGTTCCTGTTATTGTGGGTCGTGCAGAAATTCCATCTGTAGATACTACGTGAGTTCTGATGCGCACTTCGAACTGCGCTTCAACGTTACGGTTTAAAGACTTCATACCGCAACTTTGAACTTAGAGGTAAGGTAATTCCAGGTGAGATAGCCATGGGTAAGAGATGGCTCATAGTATAGTCCAATACAGTGAAGTGCATAAGAACTTATACTTATAACCATCTCACTCGGAATGAACCCTGTGAAGAATCACTTTACGGAATGAAACCAGCCCCCAAAAAGAACTTTTTCATGCTTATTCCGTAAAAAAATGATTTTACATATTTTACTTTTTTTTTAAATCTTAGTAATTATAGCCTTTCATCAATTTGTTGACTTCATGTAACGTATCCATAATTATGTTGATACTAGATTTTTGTAATTTCAAAAACATTACTTTTGAATAAACTTTCATTTAGCCTTTTAACTCGTTTGTCAGCCTTAAAAAAGACCTTCATAGACTACTTCCGTGAATATATTAAATATTGAAAAAGTTGAAATTCATGTGATCAAGTAAAATTGCCCATGTTATTTTCGATCACAATCGCACACACCTATTATGATAGGCCAAAACCGGATGTATCCCAAATCGTTTTCAAAACCATTTAAGGGCATTTTCCTTAAAATTATATTTGAAAACCATATAAAACACAACACATAACAGAGACTAGTTTTATTATTTATCGTAAAAAACATAGTCATATAAGTCGTTAGCATAGTCAAATAATAATTTTTTTTGCATCTCTGAGATGAAAAGGAAAACCTGATTAATTCGCTTCTGACCGCTCACTCCTTAATTCTGTTTTATTACTAAAAACTTGGGATCCTTGGAAAAATAGCTTTCTTTCACGTATATTGTATCAATCAACTGTACATTGTCACCAAATTTGACGTGGGAAACGAGAGGTTTTTCATTTTATTTCTTCAATTCCGCTCAATGCAATGAAATAAAAAGAGATATGAAGCAACACAATCAATCAAATTTAAAGAATTCAGAGATAGAACTAGGTGAGGATAGCGATGATCGTCAAGTAGAGAAAGAGCGCAATTACGAGGCGCGGACTTTCTGCAGAGTATATTACGACTCCAAATGCCGCCGTGTTCGGTCCTGCACACCCGAGTATTCTGCACTCAGGATATTTTATTATAATAGTTTATTATTTTAAGAAGAGTCAATTCCAACCAGATCTGAAATTTTATTACTCACTTTTGCATAAAGTCGCGTATTCATAGCGTTCACAAATAACCGAGCTTGATGAAGGGAACGGAAAAATCTATATCACCAAGGCCAACTCAGTACCTCGCAAAATTGGTCAAACCAGATGCATACACTGTATGCAGTTGGTCATCAGACGATCGCCCTCAGCCAACTTCGGGTTCAGTCTGAACTAATAGTTCAACCATATTTTGCAAACGTTTTTTAGAAACAAGTTGTCACGAAACTGCGGTCGAGAGCACTTCACTTTGCAATCCTTCTTTACAATTCCAACAGGTCTACTTGACTCTGTTGCAACAATAAGGAATTCTCATGACTAACAGGTAATATTTCGGATTTTGGTAGTTAATAATTTCATTCAATCTCGCCAGTCCTGCTCTGTGGTTGGAGCGATAACTGTATTTAACTTTACTGCCCTTTTTTAACAAATACCTTTTGTTTGTTAACTGTAATTTACCTATTGTCACGTTGAGGAAATAATACGCCCTTAGAACACTTAGTCCGAGATACTACACACCGTTCTCCGTTTTTGTCCCACTACCTTTTCCCCTTTCTTTTCTTCTCTTTTCTCCCTGCAATTTCCCCTAGGCATTGGAAGAACTGCACCGAGATTCCTTATCAGGAATGGGTCCCCGCATGTTGGAAAACCTTGATTTGAACAGGAATTGCATTTTCTCATTGGCGTTGCACATGATGTCACTCCTGCCGTGTATCACCGTGTTTCTGAGTATAACGTGGCTACTTTGATTCAGTCAACCTTCAACTTACCTCTGTGATTCGATCCATGCCGTTTTTCAATAGAGGGATTATTGTATATATTGTAACGCGAAGGGATAAAAATATAGGTATTCGAGCCTACGTACTCCTCGAGGGGGATGGAGGTGGAGGGGGGCTGCAAGTCGCCTTGGCCCGGTAATACGGGTCATCAGTCAGATGATAACACCTTGTAAATAAAGACGTACCTTTAAGAGTAAAGTATCACAGGTCACAGGTTAGCGTGTGTGCAAGAGTTTAAAAGGTTGGAGAATTAGCGAGTGCAACCTATCTTTATATCACCTGGGCGTTTAAGGTAATAAATGAGATTTTCTTGTTCGAAATCTAAAATATCCGTGAGTTGCCCTTATTTCATGCGTCCCGCTCCCGATCACTTATCCCTTAAGATTATCACCAACATTCGTTCGAATAGCCGTGTTTCAGTCGGCGAACACACGACCCTCGGGCCATCAGCTCCAGCTAGTCGGCAAATTCTAGGTTGGTTCGAGGCTAAATGAGAATAAAAAAACCCGACCTGACGCTCAACACATAAAGTAAGAAGGTGAAGAAGCTTCGCACCGGAGGACCGTGACGCTCCGGTGCATTATTTTACCCCTTTTTATCCCTTGATGCCTTCGAGCATTTGCCGCCTCGATAGTAGACAGGGTGTTTCGTTACAACGTACAAAAACAAACTGCGGTATATGTTTTAACGTGATATTACAAAAAAAAAGACAGAAGAACAACAACTTGTTGCTCTTTCAACTTCTTGTTTAATACGAACAAATTGTGGATGAACAAGGTACGTATTAATGTAAAGCTATAGGAGAAAAATTGGGAAATCTTGAAATATTTTCTGAGGCGTTGATCCCACGATATTCTTATTCCACTTGCCCAGTTCTGTAGATTCAAATCAGATAAAAAGGGAACTTACGAATTAAGTTTGACGATAAGCCCAATGTAGCACAAAAATTGAGCTAGTCCTAGATCTTTGTATTTTCGAGGAAAATTGCGCATACTAGAAAAACAAGTTAGAATTTATAATTTCATATGCTCATCTGGTTTTTTTTTTTACAAGAGAAAGCGTTCGCCAATAGTCTTAAGTCACTTCTTGTCAGACCATACATTTAAATATTATTGCAGAGAAATATGCTATATTCTTACAACGCTTCGTGCTTTTTTGTGGTCTCAGGTTGTGGTACAATTAGGTACTCACGAATTGAGTAGATTGAAGCCCAGAATGTGAGATCAGAAGATTTCATGAGTTCCCTTACCTTTATACAGAATAGTGTTGTATTACCATGAATGAATGAGTTTAGTATTAGCATTACTTCAACGAATTCTGAATGCGCCACGACGCCACGAATGCTTGTCTAGCCAAGCCAGCTCCAACTGAACCGGCGATGACGGCGTAGACGGGTATATTATGGTCCGGCACGAGCCCTGAAAGAGTATCGTTATCGTTGACATGACCTTGCATTTCGAGAACTGAAAACTCGCCTTCGATCGGTCCAGGGCGCGGAAACATTTGAAGTAAAGTCTTTGGCCGACGAGCTCGAAAGGCACGGTTACTGAATGCTGATTTCTGTGGCTATGAACCCTAGCTTGGCTAATGGTCTACCCCTAGTAGGGTAATGGCGGGACGATTGTAGGCAAAGAGTGGTACATGCTATTACATAGGTCGGTATCATAGACATCATTGTTGATAACTCTTTGTAGATTTATATGGTATCTATAAACCCAGGTAACATAAAGTTGCCTACCATCTGATTCTTGAAGTGGGTCGTGTCTATTCGATAATGAAATAGTGCAATTCAAAGATGCCTGTGAGGTGAAAGAAAGCGATTAGTGCTGGAATTTTCAAAAGTATTTAATTTTCGATCAGGTATATTTCATAAAAGTAACACACATGAGATTTAAAATTGAACAAAAATGTCGTGTTCATGCGTGTAATATTTCCAACGGCTTAAGCAGATCATAATTGGTCCGTATCTGTGATATTCTCCATCTCCTTGCTTGCCCAAGTTTCACTCCGAGCATCTGGTTTCCAGTGTTAATTAGGATCAGGCTTACGCTGTGCGGTATTCATTAGTAAGAGCGGAACCGAGCTTTACTGGTTATACGATCCCGCCATTTTTAGTGTTTCGCTGAAGTCACGTTTCATCTGCGGCAAGGGTCGGGAAGTGAAAGGAGTTCTGTCGGAGATGAGTCCCATGCAAGTTCAAATCATGAGGTCTTCTCATGCTCGCGGAATCATGGATCTCCCCCAAAAAGTCAGATGTGGTCACTTAACAGCTTAACCACAATCTCATTCGCTGTACATACCGACGAAAGTAAATCAAGGAGGTTGTACAACCAGAAATCTATACTTGTTTAATATTTTTATTGCGAGGCGATCGCACGTCAAGTATTTATCAAATTATTACATTTATAAGATAAGGTGTTTACCCTAAAAATGTAATAAAAAACCAAAATTATCAACAAAAACTTCAATATGTTTTTTCACAAATTTACCAGACCAAATTTTCATTTTGCTTAATAATCAATTCAGTATTGCTACTTGCTTGTTGATCAAAATCAATATTAGTACAATCTTGAAAAATTAAATATTCAATGACACTAATGTGATGAAAAAATTGTCATGGTGGAACTGGAGAGAATAATCTGAGTACGGTGATGCATCGCAGAGTAAAGTCGAATGTAGTCTAAGTAATCGATATCGTCTTTTTCATAGCTTTAACCCGTATTTTCATTATTAAGGGAGACACGGTGCAGCTAACGTATATAGTAATTCAATAAATACTTGAAGTGCAACTGTTTTGTAATAAAATTATCGAACAAGTATTGATTTTAAAGTGAACAGCCCTCTTAAGCCCGTCTGATTTACAGAAAAAAACCTGTACGTTGGACTCGAAAGTATAATTGGGAATTGCTGCAAACTATTAGAGTTTGAAAAATTTCGAATGTTTTCCGACAGTATGATCAGTATGATAATAGTGCATATTTGTTTTCTAACGTTAATAGACCCTAATCTACATCTAGCTAAAACGAAAATAAAAATTTCAACAAAATGATCTTCATTTCTACAGCATTACTCTCGGATATCATTTGAATTTCAGAATGAAGTCGGCTTTTCCTCGAACATTTGAAGAAATTTACGCGCGTCTGTACCGTCGAAAAAGTGCAAGGAGAAAAAAGAGACTGTGCATACAATTCACGGTTATAGTGGGTGGGTCGACTTTTGCTGAGTTCAGTTATTTATGGAACAGTATCGCGTTTGTATGCGAGACGAAGCGGGCGGTCGAAAGTTATGAAACAGCGGTGCAGAGCGAATGCGGTAACTGTGTTACATAGAGCCATGCACATCACAGTCCCAGGTCGACAAGCGTGCACGAGGACTGGGAAATGAGACGTCAGCCAAATGTACTTTTTTTCTGAATTTTGTGCGCAAGAAATACAATATTATCCAAATAACCGACATAGTTTTTTTCTAATCAACCCTTTCTATAAGGATTTGCCAGAACTGATAACGAAGCCAAAGTCTATCTGGCATCCAGGATTGTGCTTACAGCACCGACCCAGGTGTTCAACACAATCGGCTGAGTACTGTTTCATTGATGTTGACCTAGCAATGCCATTTTGGCTAGGTACTGGTATAGTGAAGGGCAAACCAATATTAGGTATCCGTTATTAATATTGCAATGTTGCATGCTTTGGCAAAATAGTGTTGGGTGGTCGGTATTAGTTCTGCATTGGTTCGTATAACACAAATGTAGGTTCAGTATCTTTCACCAGCACCGGTACGATCACACCATTTAGGGAATAACCATTAATGGTTCATTGTTGCTACGAAGACTGGACCAGTAATAGTAGTCTTGGCACGAGAGTTTAAAAAACTTGTTCCAGTTGTGTATTCCTCCGTGGATTAGAGTAATTTTGGTGACTTTTGTTATCGTACAGTGCAATAAATAAGGCCGTGAATTTAACATTCTCAAATTCTGTGGTGTTCCATATTGTTTTGTGTTACAATCAAAATTATCCACTGTTAATTGGTAAATAAATTAAACACTAAGAATTTAAAATGGTAGTAATACCTACCGTTTAGCATTAAAAAAAATTGAGTACTCAACAGTACGGTGAACCATACTGTAGGATTTGAGTAATATTGGACTTACACTGGCTTCTTTACCATTTATCGGAAGGTTTTTTCTAGTTTTCCTACTTCCTCAAAATCCCAAATTCTCAAAGCAAAGAACAACCAAGATTATCCGAGGTGCACCGTGCATATCATAGAATTCAGCTGAAGAGAAATCAATCACGACTTTCCGTTGTGTGAAATCCGAAAAAGAGAATGATCGATTGGAGGCTTAAAAAAATTGTGTGAGCATCTCAAGTTCTATGTAAAAACAAAAAAAAAAAAAACATACCTCTAAGCATGTGAGAGTTATATTTAATTGCATTGAGTTGATATACAAATAGCAATGCCACGCAAAATAAGTATTAGAATTAAATACGACTTTGGCTTTGGCGCAGTGATATATCTTATGCCACTGCGGCGCAAGTAGATGGCGTCTTCCGATAGTTTGCATCCAGATATTTTTCGTATTCCAAAAATTCAGACGACTGCCTCTCTGGTTCTTATTCCCACGGGCTGGTTCAAAGATATGTGAAAGATAGCCAGATCAGTAAAGTCTGTTGCACACGGCGTATCCGACCGTTGCAGGAAAAAAAACCGTATAAAAATTCTTGTTTAAAATAATTACCTCCACGAAAGCAACACTGCAGTTTATGGTAATAAACATGAGACCAACTCTTGTTAACATATAAGGTACCTATGGTGAACATGATTCCGGTTGTCTCAGGATGGGCAGAGTGCCAACAATGAACCGCCTTCATTTTTAAGACCCACCGGAGTTGACGTACACCCCAAAACGTTTGGTTTTTTCGTTCACCGACTATATCAGTTTGTATAAGCGCAGTGTATGTACTTATACTCGGCTTCGAGATATGTGAATGTAGCCGAGAGGTCAAGGGTCGCTCTTGGACCACACAGTTGTAGTCGTAACTCAGACCTATTATATTTCGCAGCTTGTTACCTTAGCCATTTTTACGACATTTTTTCCTCTTCCTCTCGCGACTTTCCAGTGCTTTCTTTATCGCTTCTCGGTTTTCGACTCGGGCGTGCCTCGCCCTTTTCTTATGCCGTGTATACATATATGAGGCTGTATATTTACCCAGGACTCGAAATGTTATTCATTTTTATTTTCTACTTTACTCTCTCTTTTCAACCCAGCGTCTCTTCTCTCCCTGTTCACTTTGGCGAACTTGAGTTTACTGACCTTTTGAAACACGCGTGCATTCACAGTTTGACAGTTTCCTCAGTTCGAGGTGCAGGTCTTCATTCAACAAAATGAAGAACTTCCAACGGTTATGTTGTATCGTTTGATTGCTTTAGAGGTAGCCTCCAGTGCCGCAAGAAGTAGGAAGGATTCGCGGAGATTACAAGCATCCGCGAGAATGTCTCCTTCATGCACAACCGGCTACAGGCATTATCCCATGAAATGGCATTGAGCGGGATCTATAGATCGTGCGATGAGGTGCCTGACTCTCTTCCTAAACAGATAGAAATCTACATAGACGGGGATCTTCTGCATTGATCGATGCCATGTTGCGGGCACAGAGTGGTACCGAACATTACATGACTCCCAGAGTAGCCTTGTGCAGACCTCCTGACATAAATTTCACCTCACTGTCCTTTATGCCCGAGACTCCAACTCTCGAGGGTGGATGTACACTTCAAGAAATCGAAAATGCGCGTGCTCGCCGTATCCACACTGCATCCACCGGTCCCGGCAGGCGTCCCGATTGTAAAACGGCACGGACGCACATTGTTCATTCAAAACGAACCAGCGACCAGGCAACAACGCACCGCGATGCTCGTAATTCATAGATCAGGCTTGGATCTCTCGATCTTGGGATATGCCCGCATTGTATGCATAGGTTCACCAACGGTATGTGCGAGGGACAATAGCTCAGTGAATCATAGAGAGTGGACGATGGTGCGCAGGCAGGGAATCCCAGAGCACCATTGGACTTATATAATCTCGCTTAAGAGCCGCATCAAGTCAACGCTGGCACAGCTACGTCCATTCAGTTCATTACGTTCGACATGGTATAAGCCCGCCTCATATTAATATGTGTATAGTGCAGGTCCCGCCGTCACAGTGCCACTCTGTAAGGTTTGTGACGCGTCGTCTGACGTAGATCTCCCTCCTTTCCGCCACCTCACCGCGTCGTCGGCTCGAATCCCCGATTTTGATGACGCCAGAGAAAATCCTGGCTTATTCGTTGTACTGACCCACCGATGACGCTCGCGAGACCTTCAGATACCCTTCCAAACACGAGCTGGAAAAATATATTTGTCACTGATTCTCACTTGCTTTCAGGTTATGACACGCTTCTCCATAGCTGAATCCCATATTTTTTGTACTTTGTACTTATTTTTGATTGCTGAAATGACACCGAATCGCTACTTGCACCACATTTTCCGGTAATTACAAAAATATTTAAATATTAATGTACCGATAATCATTTTACTATAATTTAATAGATATGATGCCAAACAAAATTTCTTCTAACGTGTCTAACGCAGAATATCGTGTAATGATATATTTGATATCGTCTGCTTGGCTTTAAATACTAGGTATTTTTTTCGGTGCTGAATCGGTGTGAGATGATTTTGATCTTGTAAACATTCATTTTTTCTCAGGTGACAATAATATTCCACAATCGGGAAAATGTAAATTGACTTTATAGTTGTATTATTGAGTTTTCAACAGTACACTCAACGTTGAATAATATTCATGTAGATCATTTCACTTCTACTTGAAGATTTCTTCCCGTTGATATGGTAATGAATTGAAAAAATGGGGAAAACTGTTAAAACTACCGTGCATGCCGATGATAATAAGGCAGAAACTGAACCTTGACGTGGACGAAGAAAGTATTAAAGAGCTTCTAGCCTCATCAACCTATCATGATATATCTCTTTGATGAATAGTAAAAACAGATGTTATCTGTCACATCCATTCCTCAATAAAACATTTCATTTGCTATTTCTACTCGAAAAGTTTAACAAAACGTGCATCGCTTGACTAATGGTTCTAATATCGTTAGAATTATAGGAAAATGTTGTAAAAGTAACTATTTATTGTAAGTGCGATTACGATTGTCACTAATATTTTTTCTGATTATTGTTACATTCAGTCTACTTGTCTAGTTTATCACATTTTTTGGTTGAATGCAATGTTAATTTCAATTTATTGTTGCGCCAATATGAAATTGTTACAATCGTTACCATGAAATATGGAATCTGTGATCATGATCAAAAGAAATCGAAACACGTTTTAGATTTTCTGGTTACAGTTACAAAATACATTTTCATTTTGTGCCCATATTACGTCTAGCCCATGGTTTTGTGATTATATTTATGTCCATGAACAGGATATAATATAACATACAAAACTATATGTTTTTCCCATTCTGGTGAAAAATGTGAAAAGATAGAGACTGTCTAGTAACCACGACTCGAGCACGAAGTTATTTACCGGCTTCGGCCATGGGCACCTGTAGTGGCCGGTTATAGAAGGCGAAGATACTTTTAAAAAATAAGCGTTAATTCCCACGTAATAGCTGCGAATTATATATGTGTATATCCGTGTATCCGAAACGGCTATACCCGATCTATAAAGACGATCAATCGAGCAATCGATCACGTAACGGCTAGGCGGTCATGCGTACCAACGACTCCTATTTATTTATATTATCCAGGTGGTCAATTCGTCCATACGTGACGGAATTGCCCGTAGTTCTAGGTCTCAGTATCGGGTTGCTCCCAGAGAATCTACGACATTCTATTTATTCAGGTCGTACGTTGCACCGATGGATAAAATTTGCGGTCGAGAATTGGAATCCCTGCACACGGGAAAAATTTCCGTTCGTTAATTCATACGTATACCACGTTGTCGACTACGCTGCAAAATTTTATGCTCTATTCACGAATCGAAAATAAATTCCGAACCGAGAACATCGACGCGCAGCATTGATGACGGTGTGACGTTTACTGGAAACGGTTCACAATTACCAATTGTTTTACCCGAAAGACATAACCGCACGAACTAGCCTTCCGAATGAATGAATCGTACGCCAATCTATGGGCTCATCGAACCCAAATTCATCGTATATTATTTTTCATCAGTTGCACAGCAATTCACATAGCAAATTGTCTGCGGTTGATCCTGATCACCGGGCTTCGCCCAATTTGAGAGGGGATACCGATCGATATGCCGATGACCGCTAATAAAATTCACTCAACTTCAGAGAGGTAGATTATAAATAACCTAACTGGCGTGACGATTATAATTCAAGTACCATAACTCTACGGACCCCGATGATAAAACAGTTAACTCCTGTATCCAAGCATAGAAGATAATTGTTTTATCATCGGAGTCCGTAGAGTTACTTGGACCACAATCGTTACGCCAAAGTTACGTTTTTTATGATATCAACCTCTGTAAAGTTGAGTGAATTTTATCAGGGGCCATCTATGTTTATGTATAACTATGTGCATCTGCTGTAGGCTGCAGTAGACTTGACATTTCGCGTATCGGGGTGCGCAGGGTGAAACGAGTCGAACAAGCCGAGGTAGCGCTAGGCATGAGATTTTTGCATGTGATTTCTAGTTCGCGAACGATGGCGCCAAGCCGCGGCAGGAGGTCGGTCCGCACGGCGATGGTTCTCACGACAGTGCATTCGACGAGGGTAGGCGGTGGGGGCCACGCGGCAGTCACGCGTGAAGGCACGGACTCATGCGATCCGCATGTCAAGTGTCAAGTGTCATGGCGATGCCGGCGTACGGAGTCTCTCTGCTCTCGTCCTGCACCGATTTAGATAGGCCTCATTCCCGGCGTTTGCATTCGCCCCGCCACACGGCCACGCCGCGGCCAACGCGGGTGGATTGACACGCGTCTTCGCATCGGCGATTTGAATTCGCGGAACGAATGAGGATCGACAGACGCGGTCAAGGAGTGGAACTGTCAATTTTCCTTCGTCGTTTCGTACACGTCTGATTGGTTCTTCTGAAATTCATCGACATATAACGAAATAAATTCGTTAATTTGAGTGATTTGGTGGTTGGTTTACCGAGCTTGTTCATTAAAAAGCGTTCACTGTATAATTAAACGTCAATATTCTTTTTCTTTTTGTCATTCGACAATAAAGCTTATTGTAAGACGAATCAATTATAATAACGTTATTAAATATTTGTCTGAGATTTTTCAATTCTAGAGAAAAAATTTCTCAAGTTTTGCTATATGAATAAAAATTTCGTCAAACTGTTTCTAAACAAAACTATCGGTTCAATTAACCCGCCTACAACTTTTTTTTCGGGATGTTGTTCTTTGTTCATCAGACTCAACGCTCGTTACAAGAACGACGTGATTCTTCTCCATAAGAATTATGCTTTGTGTGTTGTAAAACTGCTATAATTGTAAACTGGAATGCCATAATAATCTTAAATTTTCGCGGTGGCTTGATAAAATTCAATTTATATCCTACATATTGTTTTTCCTGTTGTTATTATTTAATATTTTCAGTTACTTCATACGTCATTATTAATATAAGTGACTTAATTTTATTGATAAAACAATACTCAAGCTCTTAGAGGAGACATATTTTAAACGGCGTTGGATAAGAATCCTATTTTATATCTGTTGAGTTACATACGTACAAATTATTTCAGAGGTAACTCTTTTTGCCCTTTCAACTGCAAGGCTAATTTCTGCTGAAGGCCACAATTGATGGCTGTGAAATCTTTTTATCTTTCATTTTTCGCGACGACCCTTGGTGTTTATCACATGGCATTGCGTGAAGGTTTTCCAAATTTACGAGCATTTATCTTCAGAAATATAATATTTATATATATTGATATTCCAAATACAACTGATCAGCTAGAAGATTTGAAGAAAAATCTATAGTTCATGCATAAACTATTTTCCTCATCCACGCGGTATATTTCATACAAAGGTACTTTTGAAACATGAAATAATAACTGCGAATTCTACATAAGTAAGCTGAAACTTGAAAATCCAAACCCACAAAACTGAAAGTCCCACATCTAAGAGTCGAAAAGTTGTGGAAAGTTTTGAATTTCATCGCGGTCAGCCGTCGCAATTCCGTTAGGGCGTTAATTAGGTTTCCGGTTTCCCTTTGCGGTAGGTATCTTAAATGGCTTGAAAGCTATAATAATTTGCCTCCAGCAAAGATGGAGTGAATTGTGATTAGACAAGAGTGAACAGCTTAGCCTAGCGTGGAGAATTAATCGACATGCCCTTTTCCTGCAGACCCTAAGTCTAGAGTACGTCAACGTGCAGGTGCGACATGCTAGAGCAGAACCGAAAGACGACGTGAGGGAGATACCCCCGTATCTCGAGAAGGCAGGGACGTTTCTTGGCAAAGCCGAACGCGCCCTGACTTGGCTATAAGTTTCATCAATGTGCAGACGATCGCGCGAGACGAACCTGGCTAATGATGCTATATGCAGAGTCGATCTCATAGGTTGCTGCCTCGGCTAGCAATTTCCTACATTTCTGTACGAATTGCAACGGAGTCTGTACCGCGTCACGACGGAGTCTCTCAATGAACTCAGACGGAGAAACGCGTTTACTGCGTACCAACTAAGCTCACCGTAGTCGTTTAGACTGCCAAGAGAATTCCTGACGAGGAATTGTTGCCACAACTTCGCTGCCCACAATCTCCGCCTCTCTCGTTAGTTCATCGTCAAACGTTTGTCTCCCAAATGAATAGCAATTCGTATGCATTATACGGAAACTCGTAACTCAGGCTCAGAAAAAAGTCACTGACACAGTCTTGGCCCACAATGTTGTCCGTAATGGCATTTCTTTGCAACTGAGTATATTCAACGACTGTTTCAGCAGCGATGAGTAAAGAATTAGCAGTAGTTTTCCAAAAATAGTTCAGACATCGCAACATCTGTGTCTCAGGAATATCTGCGAAATTCCATTCGAAGGAATGGTAGCGAAATCTGTTTAGGAAAACCCAGAAATGCTTTATTCGATACTTGGCATGATTTAGAGACCACTTCACTTCACCAAGGTACACAGAATATGGCACTGCATATACAAGCATCGCCATCTGTCCACGTGTAAGGATGATCATTTACCGGCGAGCATAACAACAGTTTGATTGAACGATGTTATAATGAACTGTCGAAACTATCCGCTTCTATCGAAGCATGTAACTGACAGTTTGTTAAAATAGAGAATGAAACTTTGCCGTGAAATCGCCCACGCTGTCGGGGAGGTCCGTACAAAACGTGGTTTGTGAGTTTTGGCTACCTACATGCAGGCAGCACTTTGTACTCAAAAGTACTATGTAGGTGTCGTTTATTAAAAAAATAAAATCCGGCCCACAATATACAGTCATTGAAAAATCCCGTACCTAATTGCAAACAGCTTAATAGCGTATGCGAAATGTACGAAATGCAAGTATAGCAAAATACACTGCGATCACCTAGCGCTGGCATGCGTCAGGGAGTCGACACTGAGGCCTTGACTGCGGCCGAGCACAACACACACCTGTATCGCACTTTAATAACTAATTAGTCTTATTAATAAAATAATAATAACTCGACTCAACTACGTCTCAACACATTCTATCTCCACATAAATCTCAGTTTTTTTCTCTCTTGTTTGTTTATTCACTATAAATAGTTTGTGTGGCCATGAACGCGTAGCTGTTGAAATGCGGACGGTCACGACTGATTGTAAAACTGTGCAAATGAAGATTGAGTATTGAGTGAACATAACTCTGGCTAAATCGAGATGCAAGGCATTATCCTTTTCAACGTGACATGTTTTCAAAGATTCTCTGCTCGTGAGTATTCGTCGCGGGGTCCTTGTTGCATTGCTCCGGAAGTATAATTCATGAAATTCGTCATAGTTGATACAGCTTATCAGGTTATGCAAATATGATAAGCAAAACCATGGGAAACAAATTTGCAAGATCAACACATTAAACTATAATAAATTGGATCTGGACTACTGCCTGAACCACCTGCTTTTAATTCCTGGGGTGAAGATTGAAAACATCACAACCACGTGGTCCTGGGAGGAAGGTGGGGATTGAATCAGTGGATACTGTGAACTACGGATCGCCAATAGAAAGATGTTACCGAGTGTTCCGGTGTCGCAGATGTTGTCGCTCTCCGCACCCGATACCGTAAGCTCAAATATTCTGGTGTTACACCTTCAACCGGCATGCCGAATTGCTGACAATGCCCGTACAGCTCGCTGCTTCAAAGTAATGGGTGGAGGCTCGCGATTTGACCCAGCGTGACGTGCATTCCCAATGAATTGTCGTTAAACGGAACTGTCTGGGATGTAACACCCTTTCGTGAGGTGGCTATATGAGAGGCACCTGGTACTTCGCCAAGAGTTTTTTTCACTCTCCGGCTCCACCTCCTATAACTTCTCTTCTGCTACTTCTTTTTCCTCGCCTTTTTCAGTCTCACATCGCGAGTCCCGTCGTCGCCTCTGCAGGCACTTACTTGTCGATTCAGAAGGCAATATTTCTTTATATCTACAGATATAAGAGGCGAAGGGCTTCATCTCGCCGATATCGGATATCAATTTACCGACAGTACCCCTAGTCCCGCTTGGGGTCACGGCAGTCAGTGATGTCCGACAGTGTGTTGCTACTTGGGATACATCCACACTACTACCCGTTGACAGCCGCAGGAAATTGGATACGTGCACTTCAAATAGAGACACCCGGATGCTGTCTCCTTGACGTTCAATGCAGAATCAGAAACCGTCTGCAGATTCTTCTTATTACTTAGCTGTGAAGAAACAGGAGACTTTTACAGACGCTTGTAGGGTGTGAACATCGCCCCTTACATACCCCGCTGTTTCATCTGACCGATACAGGATGCATTGTGCCATTGCATATTATACCTTGTATGTACTCGAGCTGCTTAGTGTACTGATATTGGCACGGATGTTACATTTCACGTGAAATGTAGCCATTCAGAGAATTATCCAACCCATTGGAATGTCTAATGTTTCTTGTATACACGTATATCAACGCTGTCAGATATCATACTATTTTACTCTATTACTTAAACTGCAATTATTGAGGGGATGTGCAATATAAATATACGTACGAGACGGAATTAAAAAATTAAGAAATGCAAAGAAATGTGGGACAAATTGAGTGAAATACTTTGGGATTTATTGCGAAATTGAAGTCAATCGTAAAATGTCGTAATCGTAACATTGTCATACATTTTGCTTAGATATTACGGTCAATCTCAGGTAGATAGCGACAATGGCTTAAAATTATTGAGAAACCATTGACGATTTAAAACCTTTTCAATTATGTTAAGTAATTTCTTAAATTCTAAAATATCCAGAGATATCTAAATTTTTCTGAAAATTCTTGAAATAACTGGAAATTTCTAAAAATGAACTTGTAATTTCTGTCATTTTCAAGTGCACATGTGCTCTCGGTAATCACAAGTAATTGCGTGAGCTTGATAATGAGACATTCATTTTATACGCAAATTGTCAAATGGGTGATCAAATTTCTGAATCTGAAATTTCTGAAACGAAAATCTTGATAAATAGACATTTGGAAACATGAAAGAGTAAAAATCTGCATGTCAGTCATGGCAAGCGTTGTGTCAGTATAGTTGTAGGTTAAACTCTTTCTTGGTTCATTGTAATACTAAGTTTGAATACATTTATTGTTTAAATACATTTTTGAACATGATGTTAAATTTATTGTTTCACACGATTCTTCGAACTTGGATCGATAATAGAATCCAAATCTTCCTTACGTGTTGATCTCATCAAAAAATCAAAATTTACAACAATCATTTCCATACCGACTGTCCACAAATACCCTGAATTGAGGTTTCAACTCATGTAACCCCCGTTAAACTCAGCTAGACAAATATATGGTACCACTTAAGTTTAACGATTTTACCGTATTTTACCACGGATTCACCGTTACGACGGAACGGATTAATTTTAAGAAGCAACCACCGAGCACCAGTTACGCGTGCCTCCTGAAACATGTGAGGCTTGGCGTCATCTGGTAATGAAATTCGTCCGTTTGAAACTTTGACGTCAGCGGACACGCGTAGGTGCAGATAGTGACGGGGCAGGAATACAGAAAGCCCCTGGGGCGCGGGGGCGTGTCTGTTACGGTGGTATAGTGCTAGAATAGCTTCGCAAGATGAGGTACCAAACTACACGTGGACTTTCGAGACCAAAATTTGCTCGCAGGACACGCGCGTTGTACATCTTCGAATCAGTGGAATGCCACGACAAGGAGCTTTGGGAATGCTAATGTTCGGTCATCTTAAAGTTTTGACAGTACCAAGTCCAACTATTTTTGGGATCGACCCGAATATCAGAACCCACAGGATAGGAAACCTCTTTTAACTCCGTTAGAGAGGATACACCCAAGCTGGTCTATTCGGTCGTCAGGCATATTTTTGCACATATTTTTATAAGCTTTTTAAGAATTAGGATATTTATTTGTTGCATTCCGTTTGTTCTAAAACACGCCTTTTTCCGATCTTGAATACTGATCACAGCACTAAGTGACTGAAATGGTGAAAAGTATAGAAGGTATATCTTGGTAAAAAAAAATGTCCATTGACTGAATGGATATCGCAATGTAGAGCCTATCTTTAATCGTTAATGAATAAAAATAATTTTCAAAAATTGTTCAGGTTTTTCTTTACAAGAAAGAAATGGCTGTAGTTCTGAAACGCCATATCGGCGCACCTTCCGCAAGGGCTTAAAATCTTCATATTTACGTGCAGAATTTGGTGTGGGAGTTGCAAGACAATCGAGACCAGCCATCTTTGAATATTTTCAATTTTGAGTTTTTCAAGCCTATAATTCCATTTGTATAAAATCAATTTTAAGAAATTTTCAGTCGAAATTACATCACAAGCCAAACACTTTTTCTAGGGGTCGCTTTTTCATGTGATATCTTAAGCGCTGGAACCGTCCACAAATACGTGACTGTTGTAGGATGTGATTTTCCAAAAATTGTAACTTCCGAACCATAAGTTGAAAACTAAAAAAAAAGTTCAGTACTATCTTACAGTATGGGGCTATCACGAGAAAAATTAATTCCCAAATTGAAACTCCTGAACTGGACTGGAAAATTTATGGACTGCCCCAAGTACAATGTGCCGATTTAGGATGATAATATAATATCACTGATGACGAGTGCCGTGTTACCGGGATGCGTTTTGCGTTCCAGCTGATGAAGAAATGAAGACTTTAAGTTACAGGATGGATTGCGAAACCCTGGGCCTTGGTTTAAGCATGGTTACACCTGTACACCAAGCACTGTAGCCATTTGTATATCCTTGGGTGAATGGCGCCATGGTGTCAAGTGCTCCAGATTATCGGGCCTACCCTAAATATTCATTATAGGAGTCCCATCGCTTTCAGAAGGTATTGGTAGTAATCTAGTGAATACCGTAAAAGTAAAAGAAAGAATGATACTCCTTGTGCCTTGTCGATGAATGGCAATATCGTCACATTAGCACATTCCAATGTTAGCGAAGAACGGGTTTACCTTAGAAATAATAAAAAGTAACTTTTATGAGGTGTAGTGTTCTCCGTAAAAATGCAATTAAGAAACTCCTTCGACAGCTTGGAGAGTGCACGTTAATTAAATGTCTAAAAAGGAAGGATAACAATGTAGCTGAATGGTTTTTCCCGATTGGTCATAGATCCGATCGTTCCGAAAGTTGGGATGTATTAAAAAATTCCTTGCTCCTTGAGGGGAGTGCTCATAACAAGCGGTGAAGCTGAAACCACAAGAAGATAAAAGGAAAAGGCATGTGTTTTGGCAACGGGTATTTATGGCGAGAAGCCGCACCGCGCTGCGTCGTATCGCATCGCATCGCACTGGGCTGGTTGGGATCAACCGTGAGAAATAACCCCGAGAATATTACACAGTGGAGAAAATTGCGCGAGTATGATGTATGGCGGTATTGCAAACGGTTTGCAGTCAATCGGGGTCCGGTTCACTGGCTAATGTCGACGGCTTAGGAAAGATGGCCGGGTCCGGGGCACGACTTGCATCGTCCCCCGAATATAATCCCCCAAATAATTGGCAAGCGTAAAAATCCTTGCCTGCATACCCGTTTATAAGCTCCTCTCTGGATCTTAATGACGGGGAATGGGACATAAGGGTTGGGTTAGATTAGGTTCTAAATTGGATCCTGCTCGTGAAAAATGATCCCACTTCTACACGCTACAGATTTACGAGATGAAGAGTGAGGGGGCATTTAGGGTGGCAATGCACGCCGTTGAAGAACCCGTGTAATGGTGATTGAGAGCACGAGTTCATGTCCATGACGAGAATAACTCAGTTTCGTAAACCTACGGTCTGACAGACTGCATCCTGGGTTCGCGTGGTTTACTCATAAAATTCACCCATACAGGGAGGGCTCCTAATTTCGGGATGGGTGCAATATCTGTACAATTATTATTATACGCCCTGGATTGATTGTAATGTTGGCTGCAATTAGCGTACCGCCACGCTCACCTACAGTCTCGAACTTGTTTTAATCTGCAAATAGCCGTAAATAATTAGAATTGGAACCGTGCTCTTGGTAAGACTCGTCTGACCTGATTTTATTCATGCTCAAATGTTCATCTCATGATTGAAATAGTGCATTACAAAGGGATGAAGATGAAGTCTAAGGATCGTGGATCTTTTATCGGACTTAAGCGCGACCATAAAAGATTGTGAAATGTCGCGCATTGTCGAACAGTTTCGAAAAAATTCTAAGCTTTCAACTCAAACAACTTGAATTCAATTATAACAGTGGTAGTGACTCTTCAATGGAACTCGATTATTGATACATGTAAAACAATTTCAATACTATTTCCGCCATCTTTTTTTTTAATTTCAGAAACATTCATCTAATTTTCATGAAGTATATGTAATTTTTTGCGCCAAATGATAAATAATCGAACATGTTTTTTCCGTAGCTTATCAATCAATCACTAAAATGTTGTATGTAACAGTATTTTAGATTATAATTAATACGTCTCTGCCATATCAAAATAAACATATTTTCGTTATCAAACATTCAATCCATTCCACGGTTTTTAAAGAATCTATTTACAGACAAAATGAGCTTCGATCTACCAAAATCAGGTGAATTGTGCGATGTTGGAATTAAGTAAATGGACCAATGACTACATCTCGGTGAAATTATGAGCAACTAGTTTTTCTTCCAAAGATGAGAATTTCATTATTTGCCACCTTGAAGGAAGGTTCTTTCAATTGTCCAAGATCAATCAAATTACGATTTCTTTCCTTTGGCTGTTACATCCGTAATATAGAAGAGTAGATGTTGCCTTGTTACAGGAATAACCGATCACCTTGTACCTTTTCCAAATCAAAAACATAAATGTGAACTCGTCGCATTAAACGTACAAAAAGAGGCGGATACACACGACTATATGTGTTGCATCCGATGAGGTTTGAATTTGTAACGAATACGGCAAAATGAGAAAGTGACAAAGTACTAATTTGCTTTCTATGTCAGTAAAAAATTGGTTCCTACGCCCTAGAAAAAAATTAGTTATTTTCCGTTGCGATTAATTTTATGCATCAAGAGCAACCTGCATCCATACTTTATTGCGTTAGAAAAATCCCTGCATCAGGCCACTGTTCTCCACATACTCGGGGAGCTAACCCAGTTCGGGTTTCTGGAACAGTCTGTGTAGGACAATCTCCTCCTGGAGTAACCAACGATAAGTAACATACACGGGCGGAATTAATGATCCACGACTCGCTGTAGGTACACGATGGTGCAGAGCCTCGCAGCCACGACCATCATCCGATCATTCCCGGTCCAATTACGGGCCCAGGAGACCAGGACGTAGTGTTGGTACTACTCGTTCCGGCCAACAACAATACGTGCAGCCACCACGCCGCATGGCATGATCTTGCGAGATAATTATAATTCAATAATCTCGTAACAGCTATGTACACCCACGTACATAAGCTAGTGTAATGTGCTCAGTAGATATCCCCGGTGGTCTGGTCTGATCAGTTTTGCGGTGCAATGAACCAAGGCTGAGGCGGTCTTCTTCCACTCCTAGCCCTGAATTTCAGCTGCCGCAACGCTGGTAGTATCGCTTGCAAGCTGACGAATCGACAGTCTTTCTTCGTCTTTCCTCACCTTGTTGTCTTCCATCGTAACTGCTGCTCAAGGAGTACGAGCAGCTCCCTAACTCTCTCCGTCTCTCTTGTCAGGCGTAGCCAGTTTATAAATAAGGTATTGTTGGGGAACATTGGCTCGATTTGATACGCCGATCTCACTCTTTGTCGTCGCATTTCACGCCAGTCAAATTATTTCACGATACACCCGAGGTTGTTAGCCCCTTTTGCCACTTTTAGCAGTTTAATGCTATAATATATGTTTAGTCAAGTCAAATTTATCGCACAGGATCACATCGCGGTGGTACACTGTCAAAAAAAAGAAAAAGAAGAAATTCTGAGTGTACTTCCGTAGACTATAATTTGGTGTTGATTCAGCACTATATTATGATACTTTACTTCCGAATTGACCTCGAAGATTGTGCCACGGTAGTTAACAATCACCAATTTTAACACAACATTTTTTATCGTGTACTTGCTCATTTTGGCTGCACATGTATTTTACATCTTTTTCCGCTTATCTCCTTCTACAATATGTACATAACACAGGAGCCGGCGGAATAGATCAGACTCTGAAACTCATGATCAGGAATCAGGTGGAATTTATTCTAGACGGAAAATATCGCGAGCGTGGAAAAAGTGCAACCTTTTGAAGATTTTGCAATGTTCAACATTGTGTAAATTATGGAAATTATAAAATTATGCATCACCGTAAATGTCATTTTTCCATTGCATGGAAGTAGCTTCGATTTAAAATGTTTACGGTTTCTGCATATTATCAACTTCCAATGGTAGATTGCTTTTGCTGGGAGTTACAATTTTAGACTTAGATGAAAGATGGTATATTTAAATTTCGCAACGCATCCTCTTTGCAGTAATTTTTCACCAGAACGTCATTCCAAGTTTTCAATTAATTCTTTTGAAATCCAGGTAATGCAAGGCCATGAATGTAGATGCTATAACTATCAATATTTCATTTGGCAAGACGCAGTCATTGAATATAATGAATTTACAAAATTTGCTAGTTTTGTTTTCCCCCAAACGATAGGAAAAAATATTCTATCTTAGGCGATCCGTGATACGAGAATTAGATATCATTCAAAGGCCAGTGTACCGATATTTGAAAATATTACCTTGAACGCAAGCGACAGAAACTATACAAAGAAGACCAATGAGTCTTATATGGGGCAAGTTGAAAAGTGTAATTCATGCTCAATGCAGCATGTAGATATCAAAAGCTGCGGCTATTTCAGTTACTTCGTTTTATACTTTTTATGAGAGAACTCAGCAATTGAGGTATTTAGGGAATTCTTGTCATAGATAATGTTGCTGAAAGCAGTTTTGCGACATTCCTGCGACATCAGAGGAAAATCAGTGAATATTAGCGAAAACACTCAAAGTGCTTAGAGGATTTTAAATTCTCGAAAATATCAGCGACGTAACGTGTTTCGTAATTGTGAAAAACTACAGGCCGACAAATCGCTTCGTGGTATTAACATTTGGTAATCGTGGTCGAAGAGGTTCCGTTAAATTCTGGAACGCGTGATGTAGTGAGTCTCATTGTTAGAGATTTGGGAACTTTAAACAACATTGTATCGTTATAACCTCGAAAAATACAAGACCAGAATTAAATGAACGTGATGTGAGTATAAAAGTGATTCGCGTATTCATGAAAAGTAATGATCGTTAAAATAAAAAAAAAAAAAACAGCCAACGAGGAGATTTGTTTCAATGATCATTCTGCAGAAGACTTGGGTTAATTCATTTGGAACATCAATTTTTAAACGTTACTGTATCGATTTCAGCTCCGCAAGTCTGCATTGAGGAAGAGATGTGCAAAGTAGAGAAAAATGATTTCAAAGTAGAGAACAAAACTTTGGAGGTGTTTTTGCTGTGTAGAAAATTTCTCAGATTCGAATGAATTCTAAAATTAAGCTAACGAGCTATTGAAGAAGCTTCTGTAACCATCTTTTTGTTTTATCTATGATGATTTATCTGCACGTAAAGCGGTGGCGTTTATTAGCGGTTAAAGTGTTTATTTTTTTTTCACCCGTCGTCTAAGCAATCCATTATCATTCTTTTCCCAAGCACATATTTTTGTAAGACATTTTTTTTTATTATCTATCCTCCAGGCGTTGCAAAGCTATCCCAATTCAACGCTGGCCATTCACCTTTTTACAACGACATAAATCCGGGTCTATATGTACATATATACTTGCGTGTATATACGAACGGGCTAAGAAAGCGTCTCTTACTTTGTGATATTCTCGACTTTGCCTGAACTCCATCTCGGCGAACAAAGGGAACCACGTAAAAGTAACAGGACTCGGATGTGTGATCCACGTGATGTGCTACGGAGGTATATTTCAATTAACTGAATGTTATTGTTTCCGTGAAGAAATCTCAGAATTTCCAGGTACACATTCGATGGCGTTTATTTGATTTTTGATTTTTATTTTTACTGGAAGATTTTTTTCACTCGCTTTTGCCGTTTTATTCCCATGCTTGGATTGCGGCAAATAATGGGAGACACTCCAGTACCCGAATGGCGTTGGTACACCTCATCCTTATAAAGTAACCGGTATGAGTCGATTCTGACAAACGCGGTAAATACAGATTCAATCACATTCTATAATTACTTGCCCTCTCCCAACTAAATATGAATGGATATCGATCAATATTTATATGATAAAAAAAAAAAAAACAATTTTCTTGACGTTGTTAATATTTTGTTGATATGATAAAATTTTTGCTCTATCTTCGTGAATAGTAGGTACAGCGACAACAAAACATTTTTCTGATAGGACAGTTTTATTTTTCAGTACACAAGTTTTTAGATGTTCGAATCACACATTTTTACAAATTTTTTACAGCTTAGTTATACAAATTTTCTGTGACGGTTTGGTTCAAAGTCAATTTCAATACGTGGCAAATTCTTTATAAACGTCAAGAATAAAAAAAACAAATCCGCCACGCAAGTGTTTTTAGTTGGACAGGAAACTGAGCGAAAAACTAATCTCCAGTCTCTGTTGTAATATTAAAAAATAGATTCAAAAACTTTACATTCGCCTCGCACGTCTGGGTCGCAAAATCGGATCTCATTGTTTCGCGTGAAACGATTAAACATGTCAATTCACTTGAAAATAAAACATGAAACTGTTACTAAGGTTCAGTTGATCAAGGTGACCTGAGATTCGCAAAATATATCATAGAAAAGCAATGCACAACTAATGCTACAGTATCAATAGCAACGGTCATGTCGCAACCAATTAAATTGTGGAATTCCGGTATTATTGATACAATCTTAATTGCAGATCAATTATACGTTAGAATCGTGATGAGCAGAAAAACTGTACACTTGCAGAAATGCAGATTATGTGGATTAATATTATCATTCGCATTAAGGTCTGGATATGGATTGTCGTCAGTATAATTCTCAACGATGTCACGAACTTGCTAATGTCTTTTTTTTCCAAAGAAAATTACAGAAGAAACTCCGGCTCATAGCTTAAGAATTTTGATACTTGATTAAAGATTTTCCAGAGAATTATTTCAGGCTTCGAAATTGTGTCAATCGATGTATTCGTTCGTAAAATTTGATATGATTCAACGAATATGTTATTACTACAGATTATTTTGTCAAGTAATTGCATCGCTTCTATATCACGTTCTGAATTGTTCTGCAAGCAATGATCCAAGGCCTTTTGTTTGTCCATGACAAATTTGACCGTAACTTGGGTTTTCGTTGTCAGCCGTATATGATGACGTATTTATTTGGTAATATATCTGCCCCTGTATTTTGATACAATAGGAGCTAGGCCGTTGTCTTCGTAAATTTGCTAAATTAGCATTAAAAGATGGAAAAGATAAAGAGTTATTGTAATTATTGTTTCAGCTCAATTAGCTTCTATCATTACTTCAGCTACTGAAAGTAAACTCGAATGATATTCATGCTTCACATTAAATCCAAGACAAGATTTCCGTGCGATACATTTAAAAAAATCATGGAATTTGGGATGGTTACTATTAAATAGTTCTTTCAATTCCCGGGAGGACTTGGTCAAATTTCTAGGTATATCTCTCTTCTCTAGTTATACTTTGTTGGACACTTTTTCTCATTTGAAATGATTAGCACCACATTTGCTGCATAAAAGATCCAATGTCCCTGCATAATGTTAACCAATATAACGACAATTCATTTTATTTTTTCTCCAATTTGATAGTTAATATTCTTACAGGTTTATGTTGCAAAGTGATTAATTTTTCAAAACTTACATGTGAAACAGGCTTAACGCCATCCGATTCAATGTTCATCATGTCTTCTAATGAAATTATACCTCTATAATTCCTCTTTGTAACTGTATATCTTTTTTTTTTATTTTTTGACGATATCTCTGTTGAGATTCTCTTCTCTTTTCTTGTTTCAGCAAATTGTATTTTTTAGCTGTTGTTATCTTACGTTTGTCATCCATTTTTCTTTTGCGATTTATTATTTTACTCTTTGGTTGAGCAACCATTTCAAGAATTTTCGCCTTATTTTCTTTAATTGATTAAATACTATGATTTTCATCTTTATTTATATCCTTATCCATTCATATTTAGCTCGTTCACATTGAACCATATTGATAACAGAAATTTTGATTTCTTGCAGGTATACTGTTATTTAATAATAAGTCCAAGGATTGTGTAGAATCAACCAATGCTAAATAAAACTTTTTTCAAGTTAGGCATGCCAATTAAAAATCAAACAAACTGAGAGTCTTGTTCTTCGAGATTACATTGAAAGTACCGCTACTCTCTACCGTATTGTAACCACGTTTCAGAGAGTCAAAAACAAAAAAAAGAGAAACAAAACCATGTTGCTCTTTTGGTATCCACAATCCTGCCATTATTCATATTTTAGAGCTATGCTTAATTTTTAAAAAACAAAGGAAATGAAATTTGGGCGGGTATTTGAGGAGGGATGTAATCATCTCTCACAGATTCTTATATAATTTCAGTCGAACTTCACTTACAGCTAAGTTCGTTTGATTTTTAATTATACTTCGAGTCTCGTTTTTCGAAATTACATTGGTGGATGTTCAGAGTGTCTCTTTCATCAAGTAACAACAGTTGCCTTTTTTTTTCATCAGACTTTATACGATTGACTAGTATCGTCTTGACTAGCAGTAACAATATAAGCTTATGTTAATAATGATGAAAATAAAAGTATGGTGATCGGATTTTTAAGATTATGAGAAGTAATGTAGGTACATGGTTTATTAGACATCACACAGAACAGTGGAAGCAATGGTTCCTCGGTCTGGCTCGACAGTACATTCAAAAATCTCACAAAATCTTGGTGGTTTTCTGCGTTTCAACGCGTTTATATCAACGCCGTTGACGCTCGCTGCGGATATGGCGACATTGTTACGATAGATCATCCGTCAAATTTCGCGGCAACCAGGGTAGGTTGTTTCGGGAGCGGGTGACATAATGACCTGCAAGGCATGAGGCAAAGCACTTCAACGCTAAAAACGCCGCAATTAATTCCAAGTTATTAACTTGTAGCTTTCGGCGAGCATTCCGTATAGTATCCCCCTCCCCACAGACCACGACTAGTAGCCAATTAGACGTGCGAAATCTCTAATTTTACACTTTCTCTTTTTTAGGTATAACTCTATTCATTTCAGAAGTGATTCTTCTTTTTTAAGTGTTAATTTTATTGTTAAGTCATCAGAATCTATTATGAAGCCCAGATATTTACACCCAGTATTTGGAACTGACATGCTTTTCTCTTGGTTTATGATAAAACCTTATGTATTGAGTAATTTTTTTGTCATTATCACGTTGTGTAAAAATTAAGGGGCTAGTATACAGACCAAATAGGAGGCATGTAAATTTCTACGTCTGATTCTGAATGATGAATCGCAACAGTTTTCAACTTCCCTTGTCCAAAATAACTAAAAAATAAGCGTCATTAAAATCGAGGCTGGCGATAAAAGCACTAGGTGCGATGAGACTCGTGGCAGTACTTTGGTCTTCTAATTCAAAATGCTGAGTTTCGATATATTCGTTGAAGTGCTTGAGCATATTAAAAAACCGGCTTGTACCATCTGGTTTAGGTACCAAGAAATATAACGATCTAGATGGGTCAGCAACTAGTGTACATCGCGTGATAGCGTCGCTATCTAACATTCTCTGGATTGAAATCTCAAGGTCTTTGATTTCATTTTCGGATAGAACTCTATTTGTTGGTTTTATCGTGCTTATTAGTGGCCTGCTGAGTAATACCTTATAACTAGTGATGAGCAAAAGCAAGACCAAGACCAAGACTATGGTGGTCTTAGCCTGGGTAGTGGTCTTGCGTACACAGTCTGGGTCTTGGTTTCGGTCTTGCACTTTCAGACGATTTTTGCAAGATTCTTGCAGTCTTGCTTTTTTCTACCCTACTAATGACGGCCAACGCAAAAATATATACTAGAATTGTATTATTATTATTATTACTATAGTATTATTACTATGTTAACTAATATTAGTTAGTCCTACGGTACGAGTTAGAGTAAAAAGACCCTTCCATATTCTTTACCTAGTTCAAACATTGCACAAGTGTACAGCAAAACTGCAAGAGTTCTGCAGTTCGGTCTTATTCTTGCTCGAGTCTTGCAGGGTTGGTCTTGGTCTTGATGCTCACATGCGATCTTGGACCAAGACCGCAAGACGCAGATCAATTTTGGTCATCACTACTTATAACATGTTATTCACTCAAAAACAAACCTATCTGAGGTGGTACCTTCCAAGAACGAAAAAATCGGTTCAGACATCCCGCTGTCATCATCATCATACCTCTGTATCTGTTACTGTTTCCCCCTAAATGCGATTGGCCCTTGCTGTGGTTATGGAAATTGTTTTGTGTTGCACCGTTGTATTTCAACCCTTCGGAGAAATTGGATCTGAGGTGGTCGATTTTATGGTCGTGATACAAAGTTTCCCCCTTGGGAAAAGAGCCTCTCCAGTTTGACCAGGTACCAGATCGCGACGCTCTTTGAGGAGTATTCTTGGTAGGTGCTTTTGATGCTCAGAGAGCTAGGGTTTGATTTTTCAACTCTTTTTCCATCTTGTTCATTGATTTTGCTGTTCAGGTGGTATCGCCAACGTTCTCACCGTAGAAGTGTACACGACTTGGTCTTATAACAGGAATTCCTTCGTTTCTTTTGATAAAACCGAAGTAATACAGGCTTTCCGGACTAATGAAATCTGGAAATGTAACTGTGCGAACAACTTTCCAGCGTCTACAAGGTTCTGCAGTAATTTCAACCCGTCTACGGAGTCTTTATTATTGTTAACAATCATCGTGATTGCTTCGCCTTGGATATACATCGCAGAACCTGCGTAATTTTGTTCTTGCGTGAAAAGGTTATCTCTCTTATTGTCAGATTCGTTCAAAATTACTACAATTTTGTGGCTTAATTCTGGAACTTTCAGCAACAAATTTCCCTTCCTGGGATATTTGTCCAGAACTTCTTCTTTCATTTCTTTAGAAAGACCAGAACAAAGCCATGTTGACCATAACGACACAAGATCTGTGTGTAAGGTTCATTCTCTCTTTTTTAGGATTGCAGGATCCTCATCAAGAGCTCTTCGAGTCTCTTCATCCAAAGTTTTTCCTTTGCGGCCAGAATTTTCATCTGGCGGAGATGAACTTGTATCACTCGATTGAGCAGACATATTTGTTTGCTCTGACAGCGTTGTCTGGAAATCAGGTGTTGATCTTTCGACAAGTCTCAAGACTGGCACTGCCTATATCCAGATCGTCTGCTCTGTCGGAACCTTTAATGTAGGCGGGTTGTCTGTGAAATTTTCGCCCTCCGATCCCGATTCATTTTGAGAACTATTCTCCTTGTTATGCTCAAGGATGTCTGTGAGAGAGTAAACAAAAAATCTGTTCAAAGCACTGATGGTTATTGCCTCTTTCGTGCAAAATTCATCAGTCCGTAAGCACGGTTGGGTCTCATTCTTATCGAGTACGCGGCTTCGATATTCTCCGGGACTTTAATAATGAACATTTCTAACCTGCCTTGTATAATATCATTGTCATGATTGGGGATTTTCTTTTATCCTTGTCCCTCGATGCTCCTTTTGTCTGATGGTGAAGCTTTTCTTCAAACCCGCCTATTTCACGTCGTAATTCTGGAACTGTATCTCTATCGCATAAGTGTTGATTTGATTTTTTCATCGTAAAAGGAAATAGTGGCTATATAAGGGTGGTTTTGAGTCAATCTGCCTTACCGACCGAGTACGGCCTGGACGGTTACTACTGAATTTCGACGTATTCGATCGGTAAAGCAGATTGACTCAGAACTCCCTTTATATATATACCGGAAAATTTCACCACAAAAGGGAACGATTTTGATAATATTTTATGAAAATTTTCGAATTTCAGAATAAAAACGAAAATAAAACACTCTTGCGTGTGACTCGTACTAGCACAAAAAACCTTACGAAGAATGGCGGGATGACGGATACCGAAGGGGCAACTTGGTTTTGTTTTTGTTACTCTGAAACGTGACACAATCTAGTGAACAGTAGCGGTACTACCAATGTAATCTCGAAGAACGAGACTTGTAATATAATTTTGATATTGTCGTGGAATTGATAACCAAATAACATATTATCTCTGCATTCTAATTTATGACTCGTGAATTAATCACTATATTCCTTGGTCAGAGCTCAGATGTTGCCGAATAGTATTAATTAATTGTATTAGAGTAAGCTCGATGATGCGCAATTCTGCTGATAATATACAATTTGTCTCTAATTTTAAAACGATCGTCAATAATTTCACTTGTCCAAAATAGTGGATTCGTTGAAGTAGAAATTACGACAGCTGAAGCAGCATTAGCTGTGCATTGTTTCCTTCTCCTGAGGTAAAAAAAAAATGTGTTACCCTCCTAAAACGACTCTTTTGTAGTTTCAAATAAAAACATTTTAACACCATGCTTGCAGGGATGAGAAGGTTAAGAATTCTTGCAGGGATGACACTACGCATACGCAGAGAACTCTCGTCTTAGGTTAACTTAGAGATGTACTCCAGAATGAACCTTGAAGGTATAACCTTTCAGACGTGAAATGGACAACAGTCTGTATCAAAACGCCCCAAAAAAAAAAACAATCAAATGCTCGTTCAACTCCCAGAAGTCGCGTCAATCCGAGGATGTTCGAAGCGATATAGCTGTATAAATGAACAGCAGGTGTCCAAAAATTATCTCCCACGAAACAGGCAGCAGGTGTCAAAAAATGTCCATCTACTTTTTAACATACGATGATGTACACGAATCATAGAAACACGCCTTAAATAGTTTCACGTAACATAAGAACACGTCATTTGTTCTATTCTGTTAAATTGCAATATTCATCCTTAGTTTATATGCTGTGTCAATCAGTAACTTTGATCAATATTGTTTATAAAACCATTTTAAGCCAGTAATAGTTCTGAAAATTTGCAAGTGGGATAAAATTTCGTTTGCTCACACGACAGAGACCCTATTCTCATGAACAGTGTGTAACTATCGTAAACTACAGGCGATCGATAAAACCGAGTTACTGAAACATGAGTTTCAGAAAGCCTAAATCTTCCTCGAATATATCGTTCAGTGATAAGTTTTCATTCATTGCTGAAAACAAAAAATTCTGAATCATCCCTACTCGATAGAGTCAATTGATACAAGACCTGCAGCTGTAATCTTTATTCAGCCTGTCATGAACCCTGTTTATCAGATTATATTAGATTTGTTCACCGCGTCAAAATTATTGAAACGGTGTCCTGCACAACATAAACTCCTATAATTCTAATTACAGTATTATAAATTTTTTGCGGGTTAGATAATTAATTGATTAACTCACAGACTAGTATTTACAAAAATATAATCTAGGATTAATCGGTTTGGTTGCAGAGTTACAGTTTTGGTTTACAAATTGGTTTCGAGTTACTTTCGTTGAGTTGCTTGACGTGGTAGTTTAGATAGATAGCTTAGTTGTTAACGAGACTATAAGTTTAAAGAGCGTTGGTTATTCTCGGAGCTGACGAACTTTAGTATAAGTTTCAGGATGACGGTAGTAGTGTGTACCACCGAAAAGATAGTGTTAGACTGAAGAAATGGTTTTCGGATATTTTGGTTGTTAGCGGTAGGAGGAGCAAAAAGGAATTTTTTCCAAGGGTAGGAGTTTGTTGATACACTGGGATTGGTTGAGGATAGAAAGTGGGTGAATTGTTTAGTGAGTTGGGTTGACCGAGAAAATGTGAGAGGGATGTTACCAGCAACGGTTAGTTTGTTACAATTCTTGGATTCTGGGAAGAAATAGGCAGAGGGTAGTTTTTTCGGTAACGGTTGAACATTATTAGATACAATACATAGAAAAATACCAGAAATGTGCGGTTCCACGGTGCGAAACTGTAAGGACTTTCATTATTGTGTTAGTCCTTGGGTTATAAATTCTTATAGTATTTTTATGATTGAATTAATCTTGCGAATCTACATATTTCAATTCAAACGCATACGTCGCAACAGCATTGAAAAACCGATCAAGTTATAGCAGCAATTCCTCAGACGAAAAAAGTGAAACCAATGACAAATAACAGTTATTGATTCATCGAGTTGTAGCGCATCATCGGCACCTGACGCCAGTTTAGAATGCGGTATAAGTGTATACATATATATACTCGTACATGTATAATGAGCTATTAAAAATAGCAATGGATTGTCGGTATAAAAATGCAGGTAGAGAGGAGCTGGTATAAGATATGCACTAGTGCGCGTCATCTTGTGTAATAAATCAATACACACTTGAAAGTAAACAATGTCGATGCAGGGGCGCCGACCAGGAACTTGTCGATAATCTCGTCGTCGCATTTCACACGGATGTTAACAATGGGCCGTTTAAATCGTCACCTGATGATTCAGCATAAATAGCTGAAGTTTTGTGTTGCTTTTATCGCCGTCTCATATCTGCTACTTGTTCCTCTTCGTTTTTTATTAATCTTATTATTTATGTTTGAATTAAGTGCGTCATAATTGCTGTTATATTATATTATAAGTATGTAACGCCGCGCCATACCGATGAGTTAGGTGCAATTAATGCACTCACCAGGTTGTAACGCGGTTATATTTAATTGCCTCTTCTCGTATTCAGCCTACTACACACATAATACAGCGAGAAGTAACGCGTTGATGTAACAACGCTTAGAAAAAGTCCATTAACGATGTTAAACTGATACAAGGTGGCCTGTGATTACGGCTGAAGGTCGTCGTATTCCGCGCTTCTTTTATAACTCGGATTCTTATAAGCGATACTATCATCATGGATGTACGATTTCTGCTTACGCGGTATCATGCGATCTTCGACAGGTATTACGCCATTATATTGCCATTTATCGTTTTTCGCGCCTGCTCAGCTTCTGTACACTGACAATGAGAAAAAAGTGCGGCTTTGCCATCCAGATTTCTGGTTCTTGAATCTGTAATTGAGTCTCTGGGTAGAAAAGTGTTGCCATCTAGTTTCAACTGTAGAACGTTTGTATCGCTTGACGTTCTCCGCTAACATTAAGGATGCGGTATAACTGCAGGAGCGAACCAACATACGTGAGCTCGTTTTTTTCGGAAGACTATTTTCTGCAAAGTCGACACTGAAATAGATTTCCTTCGTTTTTCAGTAATCAATTCAAGATTGCCGTTTGTTTATCAGGGTCAACATAGGAAATATTGTGATTAAATTTGGAGATATGATATTTTGTCATTGATTCGATGATAATATCGAATGGCATGTCCAAGTTGGATACCGGTTTAGTAAATTTATTTACGAATCTTACTTGGAGTATACTTAGTACTAATGGAGTATCACTATCAGTAGCAGTAGGCAAAATTGTTAATGAAATTTGGATGGTTGATTCTCATTCTAGAGATAATTTTGGGAAACCGTGTTGCGACCGAAAAGTTTGTTTCGCATTCGTTGAATCCACATAATCATTGTACTTATTATTAAATAACAGTATTCCTGCAAGTTATTAAAATGTTGGTGACCATTTGCATAAGGAAGAAAATCAGAGTACTCAATTAATAAATAGAAACAGGTCGAATAATTTTGAAATGATCGCACAATCAGAGTCTAAAAAAAACGTTTATTAGAAGGTACTACTACGAGTTCAAACATAAATTTAAGAAAAACAAGCATTTGCTGAAAGAGGAAAAAAAAAAGGAATCTCAACAGAGATATCGTCAAAAAGTGAAAGTAAGGCGTGTAATTATAAAACAGAATTATGAAGGTATAAAGTCCTCAGAAAAAATTATAAATATTGAATCTGATAGTGTTAAGCCTATTTCAGATATAAATTTTGAACAATTAATTACAACGCAAGAGAAAATTATGAGAAATTCGAATATGAACTGTCAAATTAGCAATAAAAACAAGATCAACTGCAATAATAATGGTCAATATTATGCAGGTCCAATGGATTTTTTATGCATAAATGATGTTTCAGATACAAAAGAAAAATTACATACATCACGTAATAAACCCTTTAAGAAATTTAAATATGAACTATCAAATTAAAGAGAAGCACGAGATGAATTATAATAATAGTGATCAATATTATACAGGGCCACTGGATTTTTTGTGCACCAAGTGTGGTGCTGAACATTTAAGAGTACAAAAAGTGTCTAACCTATCACTTCAAGTCTAGTGTGCTTACGGAGAAGTAAATCTAAAAATTTCATCCAATCCTTCTATTACTTCTATTAACTATTTAGTAGTGAACATCCCAAATCCCATGATTCTTTCAAACGTATTAATTATATTATAATAAATCCTTATCTTTTACGTCTTTGAATGCTGATTCCAATTCATTGCATTGCAGTCATCCATTATTTCATCCCTGCGGAATGAGAAGTTAACATCCTAATTTACATCGTGTTGATAGAAAGATAACTGCTAAACGCGTAGCAGATGTGCATACATAAAGTACAGATTAACTGTTCGTGAAAACGAATTTAACATATTTTTATCAGATTGCTGATGATTTCAACAGTGGAAAGTAGATAATTATGTAAAAGTGAAAGAAGATCGATCAAGATTCCGTTTTGAATAATCAAAAAACGTTGCAATCAGCAAACTAGATCAAAAAAAGAAAAAAATACCAAGCGTCTCAGTGACCTTGATTATAATTCGAATATTTTGCATTTCTGTATTTTTAGAGGTTTTCGTAATTAACGAATATATCAATCTTAAATTTGATAAATGCTCAATGCACGATTATACCATAATAAAGGTAGTAAAGAGTATTGGAGTTTGGACTACTGACCTGTTTTAGTAAAAATTAATCCCCTACGAACACAGCTAATCACGTCTGTTATTGGAGCGAATTTTGACTCGGTGTGATACGCAAATTTTCAAATAACAGTTACACCGAGAATTATTATAACAGCGACATGTGTATATTGGACCGAGGGAAATACTTCAGCATCGTATATACACATACTACCTGTCCATATGTGTAACCTATCTGCAGCATACACAAATATCGGCAAATTACTCTGATGGAATTTAAAGTGCAAAACAAGGTTCAGTCGTTTAGTATAGGTACGTATATTCTCCGAGTAACAGTACGGTACACGTTACTATGCCTAGGTGTATGAATATCGGGGTAATATAACCGTTTCTCTGATATGAAATTCTGTGCGCGACGTAATCCATAATCCACTATAATTATCACCCGTAATACCGATAGGCTCGAATTTATGGTGTTCATTATACAAATTTAGCGGATAAAATAAAATATGTAAATATCGTATCGGTACAGTTACATTCGTATCTGAGTCATAATTCACCATCCAGTTAATATTTCCGTAAATTTTGAGAATTCTTCGTTCGCAAGGTGCTCCCTAACGGTTGATAAACTTTTGTAAAAAATGTTCTGCGTGACTTGCGTATATTTATTGCAAGTTGCTATACTCTATGAATTTTGAAAAAGTTGCGGCTTATTTTTCAGTATCATATTTACCCGATTATGAACGTGTGAAGTTGATTCATTCAATTATTTTTGATAAGAACAGATTTTCGTATCCATAGATAGCTGCATGATTACACGCGGGTACACAGATCAAATTTTTTCTCACGATAAGCCGTGCCAAAGGCAGCTGGCGAAGACACTACGAGCGTTGTAATAGGATAATGTTTATACTACAAAATTGTGAATTTGCATAATTTAGTTTTTTTTTATTTTTTTTATTTACAACTCATCATCGCCGTGAAGTGCCGCTTAATTCACAACTAATTTATCGTCAATAAGTGTCTGCGGTTTCGCATGGGTGTCTCGCAGGTGTTGTCCGCAAGACCGTGGGCCGTCTTCCTGGGTACGGCTGTATGTATATAAATGTGCATGGTTCATGATCGTACACACTTGCTTTTGTTGGCCATTGCGTCTGCCTGTGTAACGATCCTTACTAGAATCTTCCGGCGGATTGTTGTATCTACAAGTCACGTTCTCCGTGGCTAGACAAAAAGCGTAATTACGTCATCCCCGGTCGAAGAATTGAGACCCGTAAGATCCGGTCGTTTTGACTCCAGAACTTGGGACTTGATTTACGACTGTTATGTGCCTGCACCTCACTCTTGAAACTTGGATGATGAATCACGGATTGTTGGGATTTGCAGACGCGGATAGGAATCGTCAAGGCCTTATTCGCAAGCTGAAGTGAAAACGATCCCAGTCGTATTTCGAACCGCTTTCGACAAACAGGGAAACTGACACCGCAGAGGGTAAAATCTAGATAGAGAACAAACGTGTGTAAGTGTCATATCACGGTGAGTTATGTCATATTCTCATGAGAAAACCGCCAGACGGAAAAGAGGATTACGTCTAACGGTAAGAAACCTCTGTACGTATATTATGATGTTGGTGATTCTGAGACGGCTGAGTTTTTAGACAAGTCGATTACGTTGGCAATGGAAAATCATCCCGCAGCGCCACCGCTGGCCGGACGTGAAACGGGCTCCATCTTCGTAAACGTAACATAACCCAACAATACAAAACTCAAATGGGTTGCTGCGAGTTGACTCTTCATTGTCAACGTAACTGAGTTCTCCAAAGTATTAGTTGTCTCATTATCGTTGATCACATGTGTACAGAGATTTATTTTACCATTAAACGTATTCCTTTTTTAACCCTTTCATACATACATTTTTCCTTACATGCGAGTTAATGGAAATTTTACATGCGTTGGCTCTTGAGATCGCTGACTACGAATCTCGACTCGAAATTCAAAAATTCGAAATGGCGGATCCAATATGGCGGAGGTAAATTCAAAAGATTATTTGATTTTGATAAAATTTTATATCGCATGATTTTTAGGGTCATTGGTTACGAATCTGAACTCAAAATTCGAAAATTCAAAATGACGGATCCAATTTGGCGCGACAAACAAAAACAGCCCGGAGAAAACTTTGAAAAAATTCTGTAAATGCTTTTGATGTGTAATATGTTTGTGGTAAAAATTGACATTCGAATTTTCATAGTAGATTCGCAGAAAATGCTTTTTGTTTGTGGAAAAGTACGAAACTTGACCATTTCTTTATATGGGATATTTTTGCAATAAATAATTACATAAATTTTATATATTTTTCACACTTGTAAGTATTTCAGGAATCATGTGGAACCAGAAAACTCGGCAGTTATTGCCAAACAGTAGTTAAGTAAAAAAAAGTTCCAAAAATAAGGTGGGATGCCAAACGTTCCAAAATGAATTAAAAAGTTAAAAGTGGTGCTTTTCTTAATCTAGGCGCTCTCGGGTTATCTCTTTCATCGCTGTTAGTTACATCAGCGTTAGGAACTTCAACGTTAGGAATCAAGTGGAGTTTGTATTACTAGATAGTAGATATACACCCCTCGTGCAGTTACTCCTCATAATGTTTTTACGTCATACATGCTACGAGTCAGTTCGTCAGTTCTATCCTCGTGTACCTATATTAATGAAGTAATGTCAGCGACTAATGCAAAAAACGTCTCAAAGGAACAGACTTAGAAAGTGGTCCAGATCATGGTCCCAATCTTGGGCGAGAGACCTTGAGAAATTACATCAAGAACCAAAAAAAAAAAAAAACTTTTACGGAGATTCACCGGGGATACCATCGGTCACCGTTACAACGGCCGCCGTATTTCGAGTTAGGAGAGAAGTCTAGTCGCGGAGAACTCTCGTAGAGGAGACCCGTCTTACAAAACAAATCTTCGAGATAGTTATCGTAACTATATGTCAGGTTGACAACATACCGGACGTCAGGCTCGCACGAGGTGTGAAATAAAACATTTGCACATGGCGGAAGGCTTGCAAAAATCGTGGCCTGGTCGTGCAATTCAGCTGGGATTTGACTATTGTCTGTTTACGGAAGAACCAACTTGCCATAAAAATTTAATGGATAAGAATTAAGAGGTTTATTAAAAATAAATGGATTGAAACACAGTAACAAAAATTAATTCACAATAATATGGTTCAGAAGAAAAGTAACACGTAGTTGTTTAAAAATGTATTAATTGATAGAAGACAAGGCTGGTAATCGCCAATATGAATTCGTTTTATTCGCACACTATTTAAGAAGATTTAAAATAAATTTTCAAAGTGTGTCTTTGAGATAAAGTACTGTTGCACAAAAAGGTTTTTCAGAATTGTACTGATCAGAGGTTTTCAGAAATCCAGTTGCACGAGAAGGTATTTTGGAACTGCTCTGGCAGAAGGATCTCTTTTAAGTACAGTGATTCTAATTGAGCAATGTTCCCGTTAGAGTTCGTTTTGTGATTTGAAGAATCTATCGAACTCTCCGATTGGTTCTTCCCAATTTCAAGGATACTGGACTAACAAGGAAATTGCATAGGTATAAAAAATATTTCGGGCCTTCTTATTCGCCCTTTTTAGTAATGCATACAAAAATGTTTGGAAAAACCAAAAATATGAGGCTTGGAACTGGTCAAGATGACGTCAAAGGCCTTATATATATGTATTAACAGAATGGGCGGAATTCAATTCCTCTATCCCAAATAAGATATAGTGAGATATGTATGGGGATGGTGCTAGGAAAGAAGGATATTCGTGTTTGTTTTGCATATTGCTTTGAAAGAAAATACTGAGGTTGATAGGGGGCCAGGCATAAAAAATTTAGACACCGAATAGGAAAAGCGTCCTCAGTTATACTCAAGTCATTCGAGCCACCTTTGGTGGATCCATTCGCGTCAAGATATCACGTGACATGCAGCAATTGCTGTCCCTCACACGGAAATCGAGAGAAATCCGCTTTAGATGCATCTACTTTAAATAATGATCAAGCAAATATACCTGCAATGAATTTTTCACATAATTATATGCGGAGTTTCTTTTAAGAGATCATAGTGCCACTGCAAATTTATTACTGCTACCCGATCATAGATATCTCTCGGTTTTGAAGGGGGGGAGGGGGAGGGGGAGGCGTGCAGAGATTATGACCTCATGTGTAAAAAGCGAAATTCACAAATCAAAATTTTCGGAAGGTAAGAATGAATACTGCGCGTGATTATTTCTTTCTGGTAACAAGGGGAGTCTAGGTTTGAACGTTCGGTGGAGGGGGGGGGGGGGGGGGGGAAGGGTCTTTAAATCTGATAGAAGATAGCAAAAGCGGGGGGAGGAGATCAAAAAACCTCAAAATTTAATGACGTAATTTATGGACGCTTCTTTTTCAGCAGTGCAATTTGAAGCCTAGAGTGCATCATAAGCTACACGCCTCATGCTTCGTATTTTCATACACAAGTCCGGTAGCTGGTGCTACAAGCGCCACCTTTACTTATGAGGCTGGAGATCGTAGCGACATCGTGCGTAGACTAGCAGTACTACATAATTATACGTGTATCTCGAATGAAACTCTACGTATAATGACGATCAAACGTCACAGCAGGTGAGTTCGTTTGACCGTTCAATCACAAGAATCTCTAATCTTTTGAAAAACAAATGCCCATCGTATGTAGTAAAAATATTGCAAGGACTTTTCGATTTTGGTAGAAATGGAAAAAATGGAAGTTACGATTCTCTGTACGTCATTTTATTCGACAGTCTGCTTAAGTCAGATTACGAAATGAAGTAATCGACTATTGAACGTTATGGATAAAATGGTAAAGGCGAACTAGTTTTAATTTGCGTGAGGATCGCAGTAATTTGTATGAATTATTATCATTGCACCGAGGGAAATCTCTAGTTGCTCTGACTGCACAGTCCTTAACTGATTTTAATTGTTATCGATAACGGAAAATATAGTTCTGGGTATAAAATGAAAATGACTTTTGTAGCCATCGCCAGAAAATGTAGTACATGTTACTATTTTTTTTTTTTTTTGTAATGATCTCTCGTACCATATATTCTTGTAAATATTTAAATAATTTGATATTGGTGCAACAATGAATTGATGTTGAAGTCTTATTGACATGGAAAGAGTGGTTAATTTGGCTGACCTTGATGAACCAGCCTAAAAACTTTCCGATCAGATGCATTTCGAACCCCAAAAATATCTAGAAATTGTATTTTTTATTATATTGATTTTGTTAAATAAATAAATCAAAAGCTACTCGACTGATGATATATAAAATTTGGTCAGTGCCGAGCTACAATAATCTACGTCGACTAAAATCTAATGCCGTTAATTTATTCTCAAGAATATTTTTATTTCTTTTTCGATGCTGTTAAACGAGTAACTGAAAACTACGTAACCAGTCATATCCAAAATCTACTGAGATTTAAGTTAAGAGGGTGTCCTAGGCAAGAAATGACATAAATTCTACGAATGTTGCGATCTCGTAGAATTCGTACCATTTCTTTATTTCTGCCTCAAATGAAAATGTGTTCAAAGTGTTTTTGTTGAAAATTGTGTAAATAATGGGGCTGTTAAGCTCTTTCTTTCGGTTGAGATACATGGACTTTGATATTTAGACATATATACGTCAACGTCGAAATCAACCAGGGCACCCCTGAAGAACACCGTCAACTGAGACCAAAATCATTCAAATCAATTCATTAACTTTTGAGATTTGGCGGGAGAAAAATTAATCACACCCACAAAAGCGCTTCCATCCGAAAATAGTCGAAGTTAATTCTCTAGACTTTGAAATGTCGAGATCCAGTGAAAACGCAACTTTTCAAATTCGTAGTGATCTTAATGAATTCCGATTTCAATTTTTAAATAAAAAAGGGCTGGCCTGAAAGTTAAAAATATAGTAAATTAAACAGATTTATTGCTGTAATAAATAAAGAATATAGTTTTAACATATATATTAGGGTGGTCCTCATTTAGAATGTTGACGAATTTATTCCGGATCACCCCACCAAATCAACTATAAATAATTGAAAACCAATTCACAATTTTTTTCAGATTTTTATATCGACTGTAACCCGTGCCTGTAAGAGGAAGGATTTCCCAATTTAAAATACACGTGTTTCGAACACGTTGTTAGTATATAGTATTTTACTGTAAGAGTAATAATGTTCGAAAAAATACACGAATGTGAGGTTCTAGTGAGCATGAGTGATACTATCTGAGAAAAAATTCACATCATCATACCAGGTAATATAGACAATTGCGTTTCTTGTAAATAAAAAGAAAAAGTCAAATTTCTAGGGTGTGCAATTCGTCGAGATTGGTTGGTATGATGATGTGAATTTTTTCTCAGATAGAGCACTAATACTCACTAAATCTCCGCAATTACAGATTGATTCGAACATCGTCACTCTTACAATAAATTATATGCTGAGAATGTATCTGAAACAGGTGTATTTTAAATGGTGATATCCATCCATTTACAGGCACGGGTTAGAATTGATATAAAAATCTGAAAAAATTAGGAAATTGTTTTTGAATTATTTATAGTTGATTTGTGGGGTGGTCTGAAGAAAAATCATCAGCACCCTAAGTAAGGATCACCCTAATGTATATATAGTTATAGAATAATTACTTTATTCCTATTTTTTTTTTTGTAATTTTGTACTTCCAGCAATATTAAAGCTACTATTGCAACATTACCCACTTCACCAGAATTTTCTAGTAATTATTACAAGGTGAAATTTCTTCTGAGCGTGAATACGTTCTAATGCGATTACATGCGGTATTCACATATGTCTAGTCGTGCGAGCTTTTTCGCAGGTAGGTACGTAGTATGCATCCCTCGTCGCAGTACACGCCGATTATTTGAGCCTAACTGAATGCCGCAATGATTCAAACCATTGTTGTATGCATATTCGTTAGTCTGACAGCGCGAGCCCATGCATCGCCCATTGTTGGCACTTGGCACACACGACACTCGCACAATACCTTCCCCGGCTGAATGAGATTTCTCCCACATTTTCCCCATTTATTCCTCTATTTTCGCCGCTTGCGTGATTCATCCGATTAACGCACCCCGCGTGTACCTGTAGCGTGTACATTCACGGGGCAAAAAAAAAACATTGCCATCTACTTGGGAAGGAGAAGAAACGAGGTATGCAAATATTTATAAAAAATGGTCAGAACGTTCGCGGAATACGGAATAAATAACTTTCCGGGTAATCGCTGGAGGCTGCACGTAAGCTTTGGTATGAAATACATTTCAACTTTCTCGATTACACGGTTCAAGGTGTAACATGTGTAATATGTATACATAAGCGCATGATGATCCGACGACGAGCAGCCTTGTCCCATTAATGTGGGCACATCGCGCAGTCTGCGTTTAACAGAAATGAAAATTTGTATCTCATTTATCGCCGACTTACTCAAAACTCTCCGATGTGCATCCGCCTGTCGCATGTATGCAAATACACGTCTAATCGTGAGGTACATAACACCTTGGAATACATGCACACTCGAGTAACCTCTGTAACAAGCACATAGCCACGAGTGTACAACCAAGAATGTAGTAATTATATATACATTGTCGGCGATAAATGGACAGTCATTATTTTACGCTCTCCTCTCGGACTCTTTGCTCGTGCAATTATAGTACTCACTCATCGAATTATGCTGGCAATGCCAGCTAATCCTGTCTTCCTATCCATTTTCACCTATTGTTAAATACAAACAGCGATTTGTTCGATACGTTTCTCAAAGAATATCCATCAAATGAATATGACACTTTTCAAAATCAGGTACGTGAGTAAGTTACGATAACGTTCAGTATCAACGATCTATTTTCGTACAATATTTTCATTCAGATAAAGATCTATGATTCAAAATAATTCAAACATAACTAATAAACTTGTTAGAAACTTGTTGCCAGCGGTGACTAATCTCACTGATTCAATTTTCAATTTTCTTGCATTGAAATTATCTGAAATACCCCCAATGAATGTGTTCTACGTGTTTGTAAAACTATGCCTTGTTGCTCTCATGCCGTATGGTCAAATATACCGCACGATCGTTAAACCATTGCGATTCACAGTGTTTGATTCTATAGTATCAGAGAAACTCCAAGAAATTGGCATTAATGTCTAGCAGTAAAAGAAAAGCAATGAAGATCTGCTGAAGATAAAGCTGTGTAAATAAGATTATACAGGATAATACATGATAATAATCATAAAAATTATAAAAATTCCCTCGTACATTTTCTGAAGCAATTGGCGCTAGTTAATATTCTCCTGAAAGTTGTAAAAAAGAATTCTAGAAATGGCGTATCATGTATGAAATAACGCATAACTTGTTTGCTTGAAATTCACGAGTCAAGTCAAGCAGAATCAGAGAATTCCTGGAACATATTCAGGGTGAAGCATCTGGCTGAAATGGTATGTAATTTGGGTAATTTATCGAAAGTTGCACGGGATGGCCAAGGAGAGGCTCACGAGTCGGACAATCAGCTGGGCGCAAGAATCGACAGAAAAGAGCCGGTTTTTGTGCTGTTCCAGCCCGTGCCTCATGCCTCTGTACCATCAAGATTAAAAGATTGGTCAAACCGATACGTGGGCATTATTTCGAGATCCGATTATTATTAAACGTGATTACATTGTACTCGTGTAACAGTACACCTGACTCATCATCCCCCGAGGTTAAGAACAAGGCACACACTCCGGGCACTACGCCTTTTTAATTCTACTTCACGTCAGCCCTCTCGTCCTTAACTGTACAAGATTTGGTTCTCCATTTTATTCTTTCTCCAGCTTATTTTTTTCACGTTTCATTTACCGCTGCGGACGTGAAGGCTTTGTGTAAACTTCTTTTGTGATACGGAGCATACACAGTCACCCCGGCGAGTGTTGTGATATCATCCATGTTCTTTTACTTGTGAGTAGGCAAAAAGAATTTTCCATTATTTATCCATACCATGCACCAAACTTTTCGAGCTCTAGGAAAGAATCACATGAGACGGTTTACCATGCACGACAAATTCCGACTTGTACTTGCTATCGCGTTACTCGAAAAGGAGAAGAACTTTGTGTGACAAAAATAAATTCTAAGTGAATAACTGACCTGCCAGACATGTTCGTTGCGTGTAAAATACAGAAATGAGATAACCGATCCGCTGTAAACCGCACTAAATATCTTGAGGTATTGATTAGGAGAATAACAAATTGATCTCCGTCGATGCGGTCATGTATATAAACACATCTATCAAACACAGATGAAATCCTGCGTACGGAGAGTCGAAAGGCATGTCTTGGAACTTGGTCGACAAGAAGATGACGAGGGGAGTCCATTAAATGGAAGTTACTGGACTAAAACGTAACTCGTGTTTCAAAGAGCGGGCAGCAGAGCCATTGATCCACCGTCGACACATTTCCAAAAGACTTGTTAATTATCATTTGCGCTTGTTGGCGGAGGTTCCCTCTCCACGCCATGTATCTCGGATCTACTCGACAGGACTTTAATCTCAAAGAATTTACATTTCATTCTGTGCATGTGTACTTTTGATACTCCTCCCACGATTCGTGCACGGTAGATATGCGGCACATACGAGGCTAATTAGCTTTTTTTCTTGTTTGAATTCTTTCCATCTATCGTTTGCATGGAAGGAAATGATACGACTACGTATCATTAACTCGGTATACGATAAGAAGTGAATAAAATTTCAACTTCCACTCTGAACTATCTCCTATAGAGTGCGAATGGCTAATGTATTTACACGCTTACAGTCCGTTCATAAAATCCAAGACCAAGCCTGTCAAATTTATTTCTTGTCAATCAACCAAACTGAAGTACTGTTAGAGACTAAAAAAAGAAGAAATAACGTTTGATTCAATAGAGTACATTGCAACTTACAGTTAAATGACTAATTCAGTACTATACGGTTGGTGTCTAGGCGATTCCACGGCTATCGCTTTTCGGACCACACATCGCGTTGAATTTCGATACAAAAATATGTATCCTGATAAAGGTAACGAGATTTATCTAAATTACACCGGCATCCGGCCACAGCCTTTATATTTCACACGGAGGCTTCTTCTTTGTTCAGAATGAATCGGTAAAAAAATACCATTAGTAACAATACGTTCGCAAAAATCTTGGCTAACGTTCACGTTGTGGTGACCAATCTTTCGTGAACTCATATTCCGTTATCGATCAAAAATGTAGACTGTGCCGATTGAAGATAAATAAAAGTTAAACTTCCGACAAAGATAGTTCACTGTAGTATTACAACTCGTTACGTTTCGTGAAATCTACACCCACGTACGCCTTATTTTGTCTTGCACAATTTTAATAATCATGTATGTACAATACGGCCATCATAGTCAAGAAACTTAAGACCCAAATGTGCATGGACCAAATTATGTGCGTGCATTACTGGATTCTGCTAATTCATTTTGAATTTTTGTTTGTTAATCAGGGTGTCCAATTGATTGGTCGTCAAATGCTAGCTATTGAAATTCACCGGCCTTTTGAGGTTATGTTGTATTAAGTGTTAAAGAAGAAAAGATTGACAGGTTTGCATTCAAGTCATCATAGCCTGGAAACGCTTTCACGTATTGGCATTGCACGCCAAGGCTCAACTAGACAAAGTTGGTCAGCCTGTCAAAACAGATGACAAACTTGGCATATGTGCAATTGGGTGCTTAGTTCCCTTAGTCAGTGGTCACAGTCTATACATATGTATACCTATATCAGAATCCTGGGTGCCAGATATAATTGCTGGTGTCGTTGCTAAAGAGTAAATTGTTACCAAGAACACGAAGGTTCCCAAAAACTTAAATGCGTAGATATACAGATTTCTGAACTTCATCAAACTTTTTCTTAACCAAAGTGATAAGCTCACGTGTCGCAAACTTACCAACTTTTTGCTATAAAACATGACCACATGAAATGGTCTCTTCCCCATAAAACGCACCGTGTAACCTACCGAATATAGAAAAGTGAAATCGCCTTGATCGTGAAAGAAGATAATTGGGACGGTGAGATCAAAGCTCACCAGCGATTCGGCATTGTTGCTCATATTTCATCGACTGGCATATGACGCTATGATTGTATAAGCATATAATTGTGTTTTGATGATCTCATGACAGCGTCGGGATCTGTAGATAGCTTCAACGTCGAGGCTGGTTGTAGAGTTTTATACGCGGCAGGATATCTTCACGCGGGTTGTCATGAATCGAGAAGATTTTTATTGACGTAGTTGGATTTATAACAGGTGGTACGGCGTGTTTATCTCTTCGAGAGATCTCATATGATGTCATCCCCAACTGTGACCATATTACTACCCATGCGTATCGTCCTTGTGAAATTCCTCGTTTATTTTAATCCAAAAACAATGCTCCGAAGATCATACATGACACCTGAAAATTGAAAATTTATCTCATTACTTACTAAATGTAATAATTAAAAATCTAATGATTCACGTGTGAAATTTTTTGTTTACGGATGGTCAATTGACTTCCATTTCACGGTACGCGTATGTTTCGTGCAAAGGTGTACCTCAATTTGAAAACTACTTGCCACCATTTCCTTTTGCTTGCCATTGAACAATGAAGCCCGCGGTTAATTCTGAACAAATTAAAGTACGTTCCTTACAGTAATTCATAGATTGAGATCTCGAGAGTAGACTGAATTTATATTTTGCGCAAGATACTTCGTCGGTTTCTGAAATTTGAAGTAGGTTATGTGCTTAACAAGATATTAAGAACAACGTGAGGAGAGCTGGCATAATCGTATTGCTATGCGGAATTAGTTTTTTTTTTTCAAACTCAAGGTCACGATGTAGCGCCTGATGCGGAGGACCTGGAGTGATGGATAGAGTGAAATATAGAACACAAAAAAGAAACGTATGACTTTAATAATCCCATAATGTAGTTCAGACAACGACAAAAGTACTTTTATTATACTGAAAAAAAAACTTCAAGGCTGGTTTCGTTTTTACTTTCCGGATGTTTCGCGACTTCAAGAAGACAAAATTAGTTTGCGGATTGTAAAGAATGAAACAAAGTTTCTTAAGTTGATGGGCATACCACTGAAATTTGTAAACCTGCCAGAGCATGACAAGAAAATTTACGCTTTCAGCAAGAGGTTTGATACGGTTTTGAAAACGGAGGTCAGATAGATTTACGCACCAGCTTTTTTCGCTGCCTATTTCGTTCAAGAACATTAATAATAAAATGTTATCGATCGAATTCTCGATTTTAAGGTAACTTGGATCACGCAAATTCGAATTTAACACCCCGTGCAGAATTTCACACGTGAACGGAGTATTTTTCATACTGCCCACGAAAGTGCGCAGTTCAAAAAAGAGATTACATTTCTTGAAAATGAACATGCACAAATCTGCCGCAGTTTTGTTAATCGAAAAAAATAGAGTGTTGAACTAAGATGCGCCTCACGAGTGGGATACGTGCCACAAGATAGCATGGTGATGTTTTTTCGAAGCGCTGTGGAACGGCAATGATAATAAATAATTCACAGCACGAAGCGCGTAATTAGTAGTGAGCTGCTAAAACTACACCTATACTTAATTCACGTAGCATACACCTGCGCACGATGAAAGGAGTGAATTTAACTTGGAGAAGATTCTAGCGTGTCACCGTGTCGATGGGGGGTTCAAGGTCTGTTATAAGGTCAAGATTGCCTTCCGTATAATTTTCGTGCGTTTTAACTTTCAACCGTCTCGTCACTGTCTTGATCTCCCGTAGTCGTGCTCACATAGGTATTATGGGGAACACGTGAAGCACTTGTGCACTTGATGAGCCCATGGGATAACGGTTCGGTCAAAACCGTACAGGACGAACAGACCGTTTTAATGACGAACGTTGAATAGTTGATGGTCGTTCATGAAGAAAACCTCGGTGAATTCCTGGCACGCGAGTGGCTCTAGTAACTTAACATTTTGAGCAATGCAGGTTACAGCTCTTGGCGATCTTTGATGGGATACCAGTGATTACCAGTCCGGCAGAAAAAGAATCGGGTCATTTGGAAGCTTGAGTTATTATATACTTCGTACGCCATGGTAAAGAGGATCACGAGAAGCCTTACAGAATAATATCTACATAGACGTGATAAGACTCCTCGTAAATATCATTTTTTACATTATCATCATAGAGAATTCTTCTGATTCTTTTTCGTATTTTATATTGCCACATACTCATTGAGAGTTTCGATGTCAATAAATCTTGCGTAGATTTCATTCAAATTTATTTCTTCATTTGATTATCTTATACCGGCGATTATAACCTCTGAAAGGCACATGCCGATAAATCACCTTATTCATATGTAGTAGTTTCCTAACAACTTCAAAACCCCGGTGAATGAAGAACTTGGGAGTATTATATCCTTAGTCACTGTTTTGGCTGTAATTCTCAAATAAATCTTGGCACAGGAAAACAATCGTATAAGTGTTAGTTAGTAACGCAACTAACTAACGTTAAATATTTTTCAGTACGCAGTCACAAGAATGAATGCTGACCAGATTAAATCTTCATTGTCATAACTTAGGTCAATGCTCTATTACTATTTTTTCCAAGTTGTAACAAACCTTAATTTTACCAGAGCATCGACGTATGGATTTAAAGAATTGATAACAGATTTACGTTTAATAAGATCAATGGAGATGATCTTGTTATGAATAATGTTCGTTTACTTTTAATCGTTTTAGGATTTGTAATTAATGAAATTAATTAATTAAATAATGTTTAAATTTTGTCTACTCACTTCAAGTTTCTGATTGTTATTATTCACTTTGATTCTTTTATCGTTGCTATTCACCTAGAATCTTTGGTTATTACTGCATTTAAGTTCTTCATTGAAATCGAATGAGTAAAATATAAATTGAAGGTCATAAATATTATGACCATTGGTGTGTAATTTTCAGAAAGGGGCAGTAATCTGTTTAGACTAGTTGACATTTGTTAATTTGGAAAAATGTGTTGTGCTAATGAATGAAAATTGTAACCTTTACTCAATGGTGAGATACGCTGTATGTAGCTGTATTAGGGTCTAAAACCCTTAGTATTCAATTGTTATTTTTCTTATCATATAACTATAATTTTGAGTATGCAAGCAATCATATAAATACGACGTTAATTATAATAACATAAATGTAAACTTGACTAGATATCATTTCAAAATCTGTAGAAGAAATAGAAACTAGACAGCGAAGAAGAAAATATTGAATATGCTGGGGTCTTGAGTGTGTGATTGAAAAATCTTAAGAATCATTTTTTACCATGAAAAGTGCCGTAAGTGGAATTAAATAATACCATGGATGGCCACTAGATGTTCTCGGTGTTCGGCGCTTTCACTGTCAAGTGTTGCCAACTGCATTAACTCGTGGCAGTCTGAATAATTGACTGCACATGCACAAGATAATTGAACCCTATTGGTCTGCGAAATAGTATCGAGGTAATACTTTCGTCTGCATGTTATGAGAATCAAGTGGCGAATTGAGTTTATGTCGTTACGATGACTCGTGGCAGTCATCAGTCAATTACTAATAATAAAAAATGTCAATTCTTCCCGAACCACCGATGTCTAATATTTAAAATTTTCTTGTGCTAAAGAAATTTGCATGACCTTAACGTTACCGTAACCTGCATAAGTCGATTCTGACAGCTCAAACCCGTAGGAAAAGATGACATAACCTCAGTAATGAATACTCTTAAAATTTCGGTATGCGATAAGGCTTATGATTGCGTCTGTAGATTGGCTCAAAAGAGAAGGAAAATTTTTTGAAAACATCGAATGTACTTACGACAGATTCCCACTCATTTTGAGATTATGGTACATTACTGACATTTGATTCCCATGTTTTTCGTATTTGTACCTCAACTTCTGAACTTTTCCGAGCTACCCCACAAGCGCAATCGCAAAAACTGCGATTTCCTAAGTTTCGAAACGAGTTAATTACTCTGGAGATAAAAGAATTCCAAAACACGATTTGCTCACTTCATCGGCACTCCCCTTAAGGTATTTCATCTTCGCATATCCACCGGCAAGAACTTGAGACGGTACATCCGTAATTGTAGACTCGAGATTAATACTAAATAACCGAGCATCTACATCTGTATACCAGATTATGTAGCGTACTAGAAATCTCAATTATTTGTGGATTAGGGTTACGTGGAATTCTTCGCAGCCTCTTCCGCGCTTCGGACCGACCCGTCACTTAACGTTCTTAGAGATTAATTGAAAATTGCTAGACAACGTGTTGATGCCTCGTTGTGCCAACCACAAAGATCAGGTAGCGACCCGGCCTCGGAGGCGGTGGATTTCGTCCAAACCGTTAACTTTGATTCTCGAAACAAGAGTCGCCGGCCGTTATATCAATTAATGTACTCGATCATCCGAGAAATCCTACGTCTTTTGGCTTCGTCCTCTTCCACGCTCCCGAAGATTCGTTTCGGTATGTAACAGGCGTCGGCTTATCTCTCCGTAGAACTCTTGATTTTCGTCAAAATCGAACACCATTAGGTACTTGTAAGCCGGACGTTACGTTTTATTTTCACTGTCAACCGTCTGGTTAGCTTCGAGCAACATGACGCTCGGCCGGAGATAGGTTTTTGCCACTCGACAGTTCGCATATCGTAGTCGCAATGTCACCGGAAACACGTTGAACGACGCAACCGTAATGCGAAAATGTTGCTTTTTATCCCGATTCAGGGTATTAAAAAGTAATGAAGCTTAATGCGAGCCCAGCATTAACAGATTTCAGGAAGACAGTTTGGTTCTGTCGTTTTTCTGTTCTGATATCCTTTCGGCGTTCACTCAGCTGCGGTAAGAGGTTAGTTTCCTTTTTAACTTCCCGTTTCTCTGTTTTCACGGAAAAAACGAACTTATTATAATCACTCCGAAAATGAAAAGTTCAGTTTTCACTAGATCTCCATGTTTTGAAGTTTAGGGAATCACCTCCAAATATTTTCAGATGAACGGCTCTTTTTGTGTATGTATATACGTATGTTATGATTTTGGTCTCAAATTTCGCAGTATTTTCAAACTTAGAGGTAATTAGATTTTGACTTTATGATATCTTGAGAATGGATCCATATATTTGAATGAAAATTGGTACCGCGAGGTTTCTTGGGTTGTTAATCACGAATCTAAGGTCAGATTTGCAAAATTTAAATTTGGCTTATTCAATAAGCTGGAAAAAAAACAAAAAAATCTCGATCTGAACTAAGATTGTGAAACTCAAAATGGCGATCTAATACGGTTGAAAAAAATCTAAAAATATTCCAAAATTTGTAGAAATCTGTAGGCGGAAATTTTTTGGATCCAGGATCAGATTTCCAAAATTTATAATGGTGTATCCATTACAGTGGTTCGAAACGAAAAATATCGTCATATTTTCATGTAATATGATATCCAAGGGCTTTAAAATCGTTAATTACGATTTTGAATTAGTAGTTCGAAAATCGATTTGGATATTACACCTATTTTTTTTTTTACGAATGCGAAACCTGTAGTGTGAAAACGGGAAGTTCAAGGACTGGCTCATAGCCAGTCAAAAGCCGCTTGTTGGTAATAAAAATCCTGGGATCATGGAATGAAAATGCAACCCGGATTTGCTTCACGATTTTAACTTTCAAACGCAATCTTCTTCGTTTGTTCGCTACATTTGCAGAAGAATTCAGGACAACCGACAAAAAATAATAATCATCCAAAAAAGAAGACAAGTTCTTTTGATTACAGAAATTATTGTAGAAGAAAGACTGTTTTTAATAGTAAAAATAACGACATTTGCGATTGCTATAATCAAGCACAAGGTCGTCTGAGTCCACGGCAAACTGCTCACGTAACGATATGGAAATTTTACAGAATCGTGAATTCCTCAGGTTGTATTTATTTCCCTAAACAGAACCAAACTTAGCAGAACTTAATTTCGAAAAATGAGTCGTTAGTAACGTGCTCTGAACGTCTGTAGCAATGCACCAGCTTCTTAAATAAGACTAATCCAAATGCCTGTATAAATTCGGTTTACAAGCATTGAAACGATCGAATTGATATGTGTGAACCAGGCGTGTTGACACACATATGCCATAAAATTTACAGAATATATTAACACCTCGATTTTTCGCGTAGAGCGAGTTCCAGGTATGCAAAATGCAAATGATGGGAATTCGATTAAATGTCCAACATGTACCGCAAAAATAGAACTCGAAACTTCGGGACAATCTTTAAATGTATAAAGTATCAAGTCAATTAGCGAGGGTAGAAGCCAGTGACCGTTAAATCTTTTTCTAACTGCTAATTAAATCAGATTAACGCGAGGGTATTGCACTGTGGGACAAGCGTTAGTACGGACTGCATGAAGTTCGCTCAAGTCGTACCGGAAACAACGTGTACTCTCCGCGAACATTGGACCTGAATAATAGCGTCGTTCTCAGGTAGCCAGAGCCTATAAGGGAGAGGAGGCTGAAATTTATGTTTGATAACGGTGCGACTCTGAGTTGCCGCGCGGCTTGTCTCGTTTCTGCCCACGCTTACACCTGCTCTTACATCTGTGTGTTAATAAAACTAACAAATTTCAGGTCGTAAATTTACCCAAGCCACGAGGCAAGCGCACACCGATTTCGATGTCCGGTAAACCTGCACGCGCGTTGTACGTCGACTGATTCACGTATCACTGGCTTTACAAATTTGCAGAATTTCTGACGTCTTCCTCTCAATTCGCACGTAAATCATCACCATCCTTGTCGTCTTTCTCTAAGGAAAGACCTACGAGCTATCTCACTCAGCTGTATTTATGCTCTACCCATGTATTAACATGTCACTTATACGGGTACATGTGAGAAGGCTTAAGGCACTTTGTATCGAACATCCATGAATTTTGGACGATGCGATGTAATCACGTCCAGCTATAATGAGTAGTAACCAAATGGGTACAACATAATGATTTTATTTCAAATTCATCGCAATTATCAGCGAGCAATTATCGAATTAATAAATCAGTCGAGCGTTTACTATTTTAATTGGGGCATCACTGCGTCTTTTTATCAAAGTTATGCCGTGAGTAAAACAGGAAGTAATATTAGGAAGGAAACGTATTCCTCCTTACTATATCGAATGGGAAAACTGTTACAGATTCGTGTACAAAGTTCGAAGTACCGATAGCGCGACTCACAGCGCTGGTTTCGTTTGTCACATCGGGAACATGCGAGCTATGGAGGGTAGAGGTAAGGAGAACCGTCTCTGTGTACGAAAAAAAGTCCGTCGAAAGGCGTCAAATTAAGGTGGCGTTACGGTAGCAGAAGGATATATTTTAAAGAGAGTGCCTAAAGTTATTAGAGTAGGCTAGAGAAGTAAACAAGGAAAGAAAGATTTTCACTTTGTTATGGCGCACTTTTGAAAATAAACAAGAAAATTATAAAAGTAACAAATCGTAAATTAAACAAATATTTCTTAAAAAATTATTTCACATACTATTGGTCCGAAAAAAGACAGAGACTCAGGTGCGTCATTTTTGTTATTTTTCATTTTTCGCCCATTTGGACAACTTTTTACTATACAAATTTTTCCCATTATTGTCCAATTATTTTTAAAAGTTTTATGACAGTATACACTATAAAGTCCCTAAAAAGTATTATCAAAAGTTCACAAAATTTAAATCACTCTATGTTAACTCACGGCAGTTTTATAGGTTATATTTACTAAATTATTTTGGATTACGTAAATAGTTGAGGTTTTGTATACTGCGATTTCATTAACTACACTAGTCACCAGAAATATTGAACTGTTCAACTCAGCACACTTCACTCCGACTACAACTGCTGAATTCATTTCATAACCTTTTGCAGTGCTAGCGATATTCTGGTGGTTTCTTGAACTGTTATTTGCAGCTTTATCCGGACACTTTTTCAACTTATCCCCCATATAAGATTGCCCTCCTTACCTCTACTCTCCATAATGCGAGCGCAGAAGTTTGTCGGTTTATCAGTATTGCCAACCATCATGCGCAGTGTAACAAACGATACCAGCGCTGCGAATAGCGCTATTGGTAATACAAACTTTTAACCAAAATTGGGTCCATTTTTGGAACGTGGAGATATGTGTCCTGGGTAATGTTGCTTACTGGTGTAATAATATCGGTCTGGCCGTTTTCATGCTGTGTCAAGATATCAGATGCGAAGATGACTGCAAGAAGTGTCCTTTTCTCTCGAGTGCGTCATAACTATGTGTAGAGGATTTTGGTCACGTGGTTTGAGACGTCCTGGAATAGGATAAGGCGGGAAATACGAGACAAGCATAGTTTAAGGGGGGCGTCTAGTGTAGAAGATTGGAAAAATCGATTAATTTTTTTGCATATTATTATAATTGCACCTTTTAAGAATAATTTGGCCTAAAGCCGATGTCGAATTTCAAAAAATTAAGAAACTTATGAGCACTTGAGTGAAACAATGCACGATAATGCTCGGTGTGCGCTTCAATAGACTTATTGGGTTCAAAGATAAAATGATCAGCCTCTAAGGAAGCTGCGGATGCGGCAGAAGGCCTCTTGTAGGCCCCAAGAATCACCGATTAACGGTAAGAAAAATTCCTGTTTCATCTGATACGGAAATCAGCATCAAAACCGAGGTCAAAGTTTTGAACGCGTCAACTTCAAACGAGTTTCTCTCGAAACAGGATTTTTCAAAAGTGTAGACATGATATCTCTAAAAAAAACTGATGCGATCCTGTTGAAATTTTCACAGCATCTTTATTATGCCTATAATCCATACCTATCGTGCGAACTCGGATAATCAGCATTATTTTGGTAGTTTCTGTTTTACGAGCACAACAAATGGAGAAAAACATGCAAATTCGAATTTTTTTCTTTCAAACTGTGTAAAAAATTTGAGTCGAAAAATATCGAGTTCATTCTAGTTCATACCATAGCCAAAAGCCTGAAGATTAGAATACCGTTTTTTTTTTTTTTTTATTTTAGATGAGCGTAATAGCCTGGTTTATGTCTCCACTTAAGCACATTTTTTTTACATACCTTCCGATCAGGCAGTATACGTTAGGTTATATTCAATTTTTCGTCTCCAAAAAATTCACAACGTTTATTTAAATGTCGATAAATATAATGTGATATTTATGAGAAATTTTATTTGAATGGTTTGTCTGAAAAAAATACCCAAAGAACGTTCAAAAGAACAGCCTTCGCACTAGACGACCTCGTCAAGTCCGGGCCTTCGCTCGGTCTCGATACCTTCCTGTTCCATGGGAATTTGTGCAGCTATAAATGCATTAATTAATCGTCAAGAGTTCGTGTGAAATTTACCCACTTTTGGTGGAGGCAATGGTTTGGTGCTAGAAATTGCTGGGATAATGACGAAATCGACTATTAAAAAGTAACTAATTGAATATTGTTCAATGTCATTTTTTTCGCACGTTACACAAAATTTTGCCCTGATACATTTTCAAACTATCCTAAGTTCGCAGATTCACGCATGTGACGTGTCTGTTTACCTTCCCACTTGTCATCGTTAAAATCGGTCTCAAGATTCGACACAGGCATCCAAAGCAAAATGCTTCAGCTGAATATTTTCATTCGTACAATTTTCTGATCGATTGGATCCATTCTGCACTGATATTTTTGAACATAAGTAGGTAATGGGAATCTTCTGTCAAAGTTAGTTGACATGAATTATGACACGGGGAAATGTGGATTTTGGCAGGCCAACCTCCTCGATTGGTTTCATACTTTTGCGTTTTATTTTCTTGCACACGTACTTTTTTATTGATTTCTCTGATCAAAATATATGTAGCTTACGCAATCGGTAAATAATAGCCAGACATTCTGAGGTTTATAAATTAGTGATCGGAGCGATAAACGGCCCGGTCCATAGGAATACTTAAGCAATCGATAAATCTGTAATATTGCTTAATAATTAGGTTAGCGAATCGTTTCACGGAATCATGATGCGTTAAGTGTAAAAAAATGTTGCTAACTGGTGGATTATAATCGGTGATTGCACTGAAATACATGTATTCGAAATGATTAATGCAAAAAATAGGATAGCTTAAGAGGTTCGTTATGAATTACGCTCAATTACCGATTGAAAAATGATCAGACTGATCAGATATCATGATATCTACATTTATTGGAAGAAGTATTTCACACATCTATGACCTGTTATTCAGAAGTTATCAGAAAATATCGGTCCTTATGACTATTGACATTCAGTACTCTTCAATCCCCGGATACAAATAATTTCGAACGAGAATTTTTGACAGGAATTGATCCAAATATACAGAAGAATGCAGTCGTCACATTGCAACGACAAGCTGACAAATTTGATTATAATTTTTCTGAGACAAGCTGAGAAAAAGATACTAAATCTAACGCTTTGTTCTATTACCGTATCAAGTAAAAGCTTTCAACCTGGCAATGATGCAAATTCATTGCAATTTAAATACTGGTAAAGAATTGCGCTCAAACTTTAACGTATTCTAGTTTTAATGTAACCTGTAATCTTGTAGTAACGAAAAAGCCATGTTGAAGCTTAGAGATTTTCGTTGTAAGATAGTAAATTGAAAGTATAAATAAAATACTCAACATGAGAGGTAAAAATTTATTGTTGTTCCACACAAAGTGCCTTAAATCTTCTCACGTATAACCGCATAAATATTACCTGTCTTTAATTTTTATTTTTTGCGAATTGTCCACATTGTCGAGGTTTAGTGAAAATATCATAAAGCGGGAAATATTTTGGCTCGATGAGAAGCACTGCGTTTAAGTATGAAGAAGTCACCACTGCACACACATTAAAGCGACGTTTAAACACTCGATGGATCGCCATGAAAAACACGTATTTGAGTGTCGATTCGGATTTTTTATATTCCTAAATCGTGGGAAATGGTTACAACTTTTAACGCCTAAGATAGCAACGCGCCCCTCAAAAGCAGTTTCAACGAACACCGCCTATCATGCGCGAGCGTAGCTTGGTGAATGTACATATATGTGGATAAGTACAAGCAAGTATGACTACGTGATATGTTTTTTGAATTAGTGGTATGACTAAAATAAGCGGCGAACGAATGAGGAAGCGTTAATCTTGTGTGTGCAATGTTGTTAGGCGGATATTTGGGCAGGAGCCGGTTGGTAGTGCAGGGAATGGCTGCTGGGCCGTTCTCTATGTTTGCCGAAAGTGAGTTAAATTTACTTTTAGGTTATGTAACGCGGTCTTCGTGGGCATATCTACTAGGAAATGCAATTCATCACTGGAACACTTACAAGGATACCGAACCCCGAGTGCAGCGAAGCTTTTGAAATTTTCGTCCCTCCCTCACCGATTCCTTATGCAGATAAAACCATTGGTATAGTCCGTGGGCTTCACGGAAATCTATGGCTTCCGTTACAGACTCTACCGTTAAGACAAATATGTTGTAATCTTGGCCAGGTGATGCTCTCCACATGGCGCAGCTCATTGGCTACGAAATGATCGCGGTTACCATGTAGGATCTTGACTGTGGTTGATTAAATTCGTTTTCTCTTTACGGGTCCACTCGGTTCTTCATTCTTCCGTTTTACCGATAAAGAAGATTAAATGAGTAAAAAGACGAAACTTCATCCGAACCGTTGGCTGAAATAACATTTCACGAAGTGATATTTTTTAGTAGCAATTATATAGTACATCTACTAAGAGTTCCACTTTGTGATCCTACCGAAGAATGTGAATCGATATTAATACATACAGCTTACTTAAATTTATGTACCATGTTCGGATTTCAGAAGTATTCGTGCGAATTGAAAAAATTTGTTCAAATAAGAATACACTATTTTCGTGCGTGATTAGGTGTGCAAGTATCGACGGTATGTTACAACCGTGAATTCATTAGTCTTAATCCGATGATAGATCGTTCATCAAGATGTCACAAGTTGATCAGTAATATATTCAGCGATAGAAAATTAATATTCCGATTGATTAGCATCATGCAAATATAGGTCTAGGTCTTTGTCATCTGTACCGAAGAATTGTCGATTAAAGGTCGGTAGTGTGCGTTGCTTACTGATGATGTTCCAAAGTGTAAGTGTTAGTCTCGGTGTGAGATATGATTCCTACCAGGAGTGAGGTGTCTTAAGACGCTTTATACGGCGATTGCACGACGTGTGAATATTCACGACAGTAAATTCAATAAATTGATTTGTTTTGTCATTGCAGTTAGAAGTAACCATGCAAATTGGACAATGCGTATGTATCATCTTAAGGACGTGCGAGGAATACCAAGTTCCGATGCGAGCATACGAATTTAATTGATCACCTCGACGCCTCAATCATCACGCTGCACTGTAATTATTATTGGCGCGAAACTTGGTGGTAGGATTTTCTTTCATATGAATATCAACGTGGTAATCTTGCACTGTAATTAGCGACAGTGCGAGACAAGCCTTATACGACGATACTCGGCAAAATACCCACATTGCACGCGCACATTGTAGGTTATTACAAAGCCGGACGTGTCGACGTTCGTAAATGGCCAATAATCGCCTCGTTGATTCTCACCTACTCCGGACAATCGTGAATAAATTTCACCGCAAGAGATTTTCCTGCTTAATAAGCAAGGCTCGGCGCATGGCGGGCTGGACTTGGTCATAAATCGAATCGTCCTTGATCCAAGCTAGAAATCGGACCAAGGCACCGATGCTCAACGAGCATAAGGAGACCTCGGGTATTCTCTTGTCACCAGAGACCAGATGCTGACACCCGGAGAATCACCTGTCCTTACTATGGGCTCTTTAACGGGAAAACGACCTCTGGCGTCTTCGTATTCACTCTGTGCACCGTTTAGTGGTTACCATTCCCGGAGAACTAGTCTATAACCATATTCGAAGCAGTCCGTAAATCGTTACGTACAATTAGCAAATAAGCGTCATTGGCGGTAATTTTTTTCTTATGTCATTCTTGAATCAGAGAACATTTATTTTCTCTCGGTACCTGTAATCAGAAAAAGAATCTGAACTACCATTGATCAAACTTGTCGCCATCATTTTGCAAATGGCTTATCCAGTTACATTAGCAAGTTCATATGGCAACACAGGGTCAAAAGTTGTTAATGGTCGTTTCAATGTTGATAGCTAAAACTATGCTTATTACGTCTAGATTTTAACAAATGTCCAAATGATAGTGGCCATAAGCATTTGCAATAAAATTCCAATTTGAACTACATTAATGACTTCTGAAGATAACGACATTGGATGTTGTTACTATACATTACACCCAGCTTCCGAAATTCTACGAGGCATCTGAAAATCTATTAAAATGTTTCAGAACTGTACGAAGAGATCTTAAATCGAAACAGTACCTAATCATTCCCACAACGGTTTCTCAGTGAGATCTGGAGATTTAGAACAGCTAAGGGTACATGAATTATATTTAAGCTTTCAAGATGAGTTTTTCAACGGTAAGCGGTAAGTCGAGACGCTAATTGTGAAGAAATCGTTAGGAAGGTGTGGAGTATCCCGCTTAGTGGGCGCCCGCACGGAGAGTTAATTGAGAAACATTCTATCTTCAGGAACGAGTGTAAAACTCGGAGGAAATTCGCAGTTTCACGACATAGAAGCATGTGCTTGGTTATGACCAGACTGGAGAAGTATTATCAGTTGAACCCAATGACTACCATAGCGATTGATACTTTCGTCACAGCAGTAAATGAAAAACTTTAGTTTTCAAACCGCATATTGCAAACCGTTGAGTATGGATATGAAAATCGATGATGCTGTTAATGCGAAGTGAATATCTTGGGAAGCTTGATCTCGATCACATTTTTCATTCCGGTTGGCGTACATCCTCTGCCATGCACGATGATTATCAAGGCCCGTGCACCGTTAGTTAGCTACTATTTTCTTCTTTTTTTTAATACCAAGGGACATATCCGTTGGTAGTTAGATAAGATGAAAGCTGCGGTAGACCGAGGAAGACTCCGGACACTGCTAAAAATGCCTTTGGCAATTTTCATACCGGCAGGATACGTGTTTCTTTTTATTTAATTCCTCGTTATTTATCCGGGGCTCCAACTTACTCGTCATTTCCGGTTTGCTCTCAAGTTATCCGGTCGGACGGGTATTCCGCACATGTGATGGCAGATTTTCAGCAATTCACACGATTACCGGTAATCCACAACTCACTGCCTGAGATTTTATACCTCTGACTCAGCTTCCGGCTGCAAAGACTTTGCTGTTTTGTCTTCGATCTTATATCGTCCTTCATTATTTACATATACGTTTGTAAAGAGAAGGGTAATCTGTGTATGATACACGTCGATAGAACGCAGTTTCGAACACGTCTTGAAAGTATATGTGTGAATCCTCACAGTTATAAGAAATCCTGAAAAAATTCTACGCGATTGGGATTCACGAACCGGCCTACCGTGCTCAAATAATTACTGTTAATTTAGTGATTCTAATTAATTGAGATGTTACGGAGTGAAATCGGAAGCAATAGCGTCTCTTTTCTGTCGTTACTAGTGACAATTTTCACCATCATAGCTTGACGAGTGGACGAGAGTAGGATTCGGCTACCGTATAGGTATTATCCAGGTATATACCCAGTGATTTAATAACAGACTAAACCCCATGTGAAAAAAAGAAAAAATTAAAGAAAAACTGGAACCAAAGGATTGAGGAATTCAAAGTGGTCTGTGATACGGGTCATTAATTAATGCATACGCTACAATGTTTCACTGTGTATAGTTATACGAAATACTGTGGTCCACCTGTGCCCAAGTACCCATGTCAGCTTAAACAATTTTTTAAACAGTGGCAGAATTCCACAATTAGTGAATTTCATGGTCATCAGAGCCTGCAATCTCGATTTAAGTTACTTTGTGGTTCTTTCGCAAGAATTCTGCACTGCAAAAAAACGATCGGTCAGATACCAAAGTGAATGCCGTTTGATACGTGGCTGAACCAATGGTATTCTCGTTCGAAGCAATTTTTTCATTTCATATCCTGAGAGAAGTTCGTGAAGATGTAAATCCAGGTGGACGTATTCACGGTATATTCATAGGGCGCAAAATATAAAGTTATGAAAGGTGGTGTCTTTCCCAAATGACGATTTAGAATTGTGAATACAGGACAAATAGTTTCTTATATCTAGTCATTTACTTACTTGTTTGTTTTATTTGTGGAACTGGAGATAACAGCTTTGATTTGAAATATTACAAGCGGAATGAAATTTTCGAAAAAGACCTATTCATAAAAAAATTAAATTTACAATGCTTCGTCGTTTTGCCACTGCGATCAATATTGCTGTATATTGGTCTGGGAGGTGTGAGGGTATGGTAGTCAAGTATGGTACACGTTATTTATTAATTTAGCTTTAATCGTTTACTTCTTGACCACTACTTCCGCTTGGATACCCTGTTCACTAGCGAGCTAATCTCTAGCTTGGGACTCCAAGCTCGACTGGGGCAATCACAAAGGCAGGCGCGAGTATACAAGTTACCGCAAACATAAATTGTTGAAACTGCCGACAATTCAAAGAACACTTCGTATTGCTATAGCGTATAGTGCGATAAACACTGTAATGCTTTCAGTTCAGCACTTTCGACAATTATTTGTCTGTAAATTGGTATTCTAATAGAATTCAGTGGCTACAGCCCATCTTATTCAAAAAGTATCAAGGACCTTTGTTGAAGGCTATTTTTATGAACTTGCACCCCTTGCCGCCTGTTCGATTCAGCGCCGTTACATTTACAACCGGACAACAACTAGGAAAATTCCGAAGATGCATCGCCGAGAAATTCCTTTCACGGTAATCCGTCAATCTTTACACAGGAATAATCTCACGATACGGATAAACCTGATATAAGGCTATAATATTTTTGTATGGAGACTGAAGGTTGATAGGAATGAAGCACTGGACCCTGACTCCGAATACCGAGTCCCAACTGTGAAGTGAAGGATAAAGAAACGTGACAAAAAGATTGACATTTTGTCAGTGTAGCAAGTGGGTCGATATTCTCCATTCACGAAGAAGCCTATATCGTCAAACAACGGATTAGCAGATGGATACGATCATCTATTACGATACATTCTCTAAATACTATTGGGTCCGATCAGCGCACCGGGATGTCCTGAATCAATTCAACTGCTAAATTTGAGTACGCCTTGCATGACGACGGCGGTCACGTTGGCATTCTATTCCACAAAAAGAAACCCCGTGCCAGATCACGAACAGAACGAGTCGATCTCGTCGATCAGAAGATGCCAAAGTTTGCCATGACAAACCCACCCCGCATCAATCTTCGACTTCAAAGCATGAACAGCCTGCAGGCAACGAACCGAAGTGTTGTATGGTGAATTGTTTGACACGTCGAATTGAATAATATGTTTGCCAGGTCTAGGTGGTAATTGCTGACGTTGATTCCGACTCTCAATGTATGTATACTTGTAATTCGGCACTCCATGCATAAGCAGTGCAAACAGTGATTATCATGCCGTTTATATTGCAACCAAATAGAAATATTAAAAGGCCTTTGAATACGAAGAAGATATAGGTGTAGTTACGCTGCTCTTTACTCGGTAGAATCAACACAAATGTTTGATTTCTTCCCTCTTATTTTTCTCCTGGATACCTTAGCAGCGTTCTTGAAAAAATACAATGTGCAAGCGTCAAAGTTCATGTAGATATAAACGTTCGCGAAACGATTTGAGAGCTCATGACACCGTCGAACCATCTCGAGTGCCATCGCTGTGCGATAGAAGGTTAATAAGCAGTAGGCGGGTAAAAATTCGGTGTTTGTTCCGAGTTTCAAGAAAATCCAACCTTACGCATGCGTAATTATAAATCCACGTCCCAGGGTCTGTTTATTAATGATCGGGGATATAATGCAAAAGTGGTTAGCTTCCGGGCTGACTGCGCAGTCTTCTTTGCAGTCAATTTCTCATTGCTCGTAAACGGGTAGCCGCGACGAAATAATCGATTACGCGCACCACCTTGGAACAAAACCGCATTATGGTTGGGACAGGCGTGCGTTAGCCTTTCAACTTCAAGGTCACGCAGGCTGACAATTTGTTTCGATAGATTTCCATTCGATCACCGATCTACCATTTTTCAAATTCTTTTTTCTTAGTCAATAAAACTTGACGCGACTTGTTCATGAAAGGACAATCAGCACGTGGTTTAAAGAGCTTGTACATTGAATGTGGCATTTCAAAGCTGCAGGCTATTTAAACGCATGGCAAATTGCGCGCATGAGCACAGTTGATGGATGCATGTCTCCTTATCCCCGAATCAAATTGGACGAGAAACATAGGTACGAACAGCAAGTGAACGACATGGTAAATTGTTGAGATGATTAAAACGGACAATTATAAATCGCCTGCAATTAAAACCGTTTGCGGTTAGTGCACGAACGCGGGAATACCTGCGCTCAGACTACTGTGACGCAGTAACCTTGCAAGGATGCAAAGAAGGAGATGATCAGGTGCAGAAAGTATAGCCCAAAGAGGTTAGGATGGCAATTGAAGTTATGATAACAAATCGGAATCCTCGACAGGGTGAAATATACACCAAAGCATATAGTGGTTTCAGATAAGGACAATCAGTTACTCCACCCTACATTGTCCATCATCGATGTCTTAGACTCGTTCGACACTTGACGAAAGCATCAACTACATTTCACTAGCTGCGATTAACACCGGATGCCGTGGTAGTCGCCAACTCCAAGATCCGGGTGACGATTTAATCTCTCACAGGCTTCATCCGTGAGCTGATCAAGCACCTGCGATCCGCGATATCGATTAGCATATCATTGAGCGTAACTCAGGTGACGAATCGAAGACACTTGCAGTCGTCGATAACTGTCAGCAGGTTGGCCACAGTATTACTGCGCCTGGAAATGGTCCCTCTTTGGAGTACGGTATAATAGGTAACCCTGAGTCTCGAGCGGATGTATGCATGTCAGGATGACAGGATAGGAATCGCGGAAGTGATTCGGGACGCTTGACTACGTACTAAGAACCTAGACTTGTCTACAAATTCAATAAGTGTTCAACGGCCAGGAGCAAAGTGAGAAAGTATGCTGAGTAGAAGACGAGGAAAGAAGAGTGAGCTGCATAGGAGTCACGGTGAAGGGGGCGTGATGTGAAGCCCGTGCCGGAGTATTTTATTGGAAACGGAATTACAGCCGCAGATCCGAAGCTGTGGATGAGTTCAGGGGTCACGGTTAGTGATGTCATGTGGTTATGATGCCAACGGAGACTTGGGAAGAGACCTTCGCATCTTTAGATGGTACCTTGGAGTAAGGATTCGGTCAGGTTATTGATTAATTGCAATAATTAACCGATTGTCGGCAGATTTTTCGTTAACGTATAAAAACCAACGACGAATATCACGCTCCAGTGTTGTTTTTGTTGTTGTTGATTTTTTCTTTAAAACCATGTATGTAGTTAATACACATTCTTCTAGCCTTAAGAAGTATCATCACAGTCTTGGTATAACGCAGTTCTACGCAGATGCTCAACGTGTTACTCACACAAACAGTTCTCGATGGAAAACATGTAGTAGAATAATATTTTTAGCATTCATTGGTTATGTCGTTGCTATTTATAGGCATTATCAACGGCCACAAGCACTTTCGATTTCACGGTTTTATTTATTTATTTCTTGTATTCTTTTTCGTTGCTTCGAGTGAAGGTAGGTAACGGCGGTGGTACAACGAGCCAATAGCGATAACGTTCGTTATACGTGTCATTAACACATAGTAATTATTGATACCTCGTGACCTCAGACACCGAGGTAAGTGATGATCAAATGATTGAAGAGGGAAATAAAAAATTATATTCAACTCATCCGACCAGGGTATAGGTTCGTAGTTGATCATCGGCGACAAAAAAAGAACCCAGATTTTTTTACTGTCACAGTCTTTCTATTGTTATTTACGAAGGTCTGCACTCATAGGAGAGTCTAGGAACATGCAAAGTAATGTAGAGCACTCATGTCACATAGGACATCGTCGAGATGTGAAATTAATTATACGTAATGATCTAAGACAGTCTTGCATTACGCAGGAATAAAGAAAACGTTAGATTGTTTAACTAGTGATAGTTACTTCTCGTAATTATCATTACACTTGTTACATGAAGTTCTTAAATAAGAAAATCTAAGTTGTAGCACATCTGATTACATTTTTTTTATAAAAAGTCTAATAAGGCTTAAAAATACTCGTAGGCAAATGGTTTGCCTATATACGTATATCAGTAGCGCTTTGTAGTACTCGGACATTCATACCTATAATGTATACATGTATAATTAACAACCTCGAGAAGTCCGCAGATATGCAGTACATATCACACAAATATTCCATTAATCATTTTATATTGTCGATTCAATGTCAATCTAAATCGATGAATTTTATTACCGGATTGGGGATTGTTACTACATATCATATTTGGCAATGGTGCGACACCGTTTCATCCACCCGTGAGTTATAACTCTGAACATTAATGTTAATGCCGTCTTCACTCCGAGGTTTTTTTCCTTTTTTTCCCTTTTATCTCTTTGTGCCGCTTCGCAGTTAATTAAAATAAAAGTTAAAAGAATTTGTCCACTAATCAGCATACATCCTATACGGGCAGCAGTATAATATATACCTACAAAGATCAGAGAGTGAAACACGTTCCCCGATGCCCATGAGACGACCCTGTGTTTCCAATGACAATACACCACCGATACACTGGTGGGAAACTTTTCGATTCTGCGGCCCCCATTAACCTCGTGATGTTTTGAAATGACCACTTATGGGAAGGTGTCGTTGGTTAATCGGCGTTCGATGGTCACGAGTATGCTTGCAGGGTGTCGTGCCCCGGAAGTGGTCCGCGGCAGGAGATTGTTGCACGCTGATGCAGAGGAGTCTCCAACAAACCAGGAGCTATGAGCTAGACCAGCTGTTGCAGCTAGTCACCGGCGTGGGTGACCCGTCCTTCCTTATAAGTCGAACCGTACCAGCTTATTCATTGTAAATAATCTTGCTCCAAATTAACTAGGCGACACTCGATCGCCGATTCGACTGAATTTTCGTCATCAGGATTCTCGTGGCCGTTGACGGTTTGATGGTTTGGCTTTACAGTGGATCTACGTACAAATTTTTCACCATGCATGTTTCAACAAGCAATTTCACCATTACGTGTGAGATTTGTCTCGGTTGAATAGAGTGAGAGGGGGCTGTCAAGATTATCCTCCGCAAGATTGTTCATTTCGCAGACACAATTATACTTGAAGCATTTTTCAAAGTATTATCTGTTATACATATTTATTCATACGTAACGCTGAATGAGCCATACTGTTTTGCATCAATACAATAAAAGCTGCTACAACATGCAGACCAATTTCAACTGCTGAAATATATCATATATTCTGGAATAATCTGATTTATGTCTGACATATTACTGTTCAGGAATCCTCAGTGAAGCCTCAGCAAATGTGGTCGAACCTTGACCAAGATTTCGAAAGCCCTTAGATATCGTTGACTACAGCTACTTCATGTCTTTGCAAGTTGCGTATTTAAGATCTGATCAATGTTAGTGCAATGGAATTGCAATCGTCGAATTTTTGTGATCAAATGTTGGTAAAACAATTTCTCCCGTCGAAAAATAAGGATGTCATACGGTTTTCCACATCGGATTTGCATCAGATTCAATATACGAAAATTCCGAAGGTCCCTGACATCGAACTATGAATTGTGAAAAAATAGATTTTAGATGTAATTGCTCAAACAATTGAGTTCCCAAGTCATCAAAAATGTCAATTCTCTGGTCTGCTGTTGAAATTTCAAGATCCTAAGATATATTAAATTACCAATCAATGGCTATAAACATGCAGAGGTATTGCAGACTTCCATGGAAAACTTACCAGACTATATCTTAAAGTACTTATAGCACTGTATCTTAAAGATAATGTCATCTTTTTTGGTCTGAAAAGCCGGACGAAAGTAGCATGTTATTCCATCTTAATGCATTTGCGGGAAATATCAGGCCATATTACGCGCAAATCCAAATTAGCACAAATTAATGTAACGTTTCGGCTCTCAGTATGTGGCATTTGGCGGGACTCGTGAATGGGACGGAAATGTGTAACAGAAAGTAGGGAGAAGCGCATGCTATTCAATTTATTCAACTCACTATCACGACGCATTGCCATGCACGAATAATATTTTCACAAAAGTTTCGCTTGTTACCGAGGTTAAATATTACACATCATTGGCGACTACTTCAAGACTCGCACAATTTTTCTGGTTTCCTCTCTTTTTTCCATTTTCAACAACATCTCTCTGTATTACAATTGATTATCATGTTTTATTGCTAATATAGAATAAATGTCAGACAATTATTTTTATTCGATTTTATACCCACACCCATCTTTGGGAGTTAATTTTTTCATTATCAATCTACGTTCTCAATTTTACGCTCAATATTGCGAAAGATGTATCGAGTCCCTATTTTCAAGTCAATAATATAGCCAGAGTTGAATCGGAAATAAAGTCCTTTATGTCACACAGGAATAAAGTCGACTATTCCCTTGTTACAAAATGTACTGCTCATATAAAGGATATACTCCGTTAAGCTTTTTAGTTGTTGAAATTTGTGTTATATCTGCCAGAAAAACAGAATTGGAAAGAAAGCGGCGAAAATATGTCTCATTTTTGTCATCTTTTAGTCACAGTTAAAAGACATATTTTAGTCGTGGCTATAAAACATCTTTCAGTCGACGTTATAAGACAGCAAAACACGGGTAATAAGACGTCTTTTCGTCATCCCTTTGTTGACTTCACGCCATTACTACACGATGACTTTATGGAAAATTTGCCACCTTATAAACATGTCTTAGACAACTTTGTGCTTCCTGGGTTCCCGATGTTTCTTAGGGCTCAGCAAGGTACATTTGGCTGGTGAATGGGGTTGAAAACCATAAGGGAAGATTCGATATTCTAACCAGATGTGGTCCCGCGCCTGTAATTAAATGCCGGATGATTAATCACGAAGAAAACAGAAACTGACTCGGTTTCCGAATGAAGCTGCAGGTCTGAAGTCTCAGCATCGATGGTTTGAGTTTCGGCACTTCTGTAGGATATTCAATCCTTGGGCTGCTGAACATTTGGATGCGAATGACTTAAACGTTTTCTATAATTTTTTTTTCCAATAACTTACGCTTCAAAAGAGCAACAACTCTCAGTTTCTTTGAAAGTGAGATCAGCCTTCCTATTTCCGTAATGGCTTCATCCAGCGTCAAATAATGCCAGAAACGATGATGGATTACGACATGAATTCCCCCCGGGGCAATAAACATTGACCCTCGGTGTCCTGTGAATGTTTTCGAAGGTGTAATTGATTGCCCAAATACACTCACACAATCCCAATGATTAGCCAGTGATTATTGAAATGGAAAGCTAAGAAGATATATAAATCTCTTCCCCATGGCTCTCCTCATCGCCGCCTCCGGGAAGGTTGCCGAAGGTGCGTATCGCGCATGGATTATAAGTTCTACATAAAACTTTTACGTGAAGCAGAATTTGAACTTGGATAATCAATGAAACAGAAACCAAAGTGAAATGAATAAAAATGTAAACATTATCATATCGATTAAGTTACCGTCAGCTATTTATAGTATAAACTCTTGAAATTCTTCACCTTTTCCACGGAAGCTCCACATTATTTTAATATTCGAAATATTTACCGTAGTTCTAATAGAAATATACTTGAAATTAACATACATAGGTCGTAATAATTAGTCCTTACTAAGGTTTACCGATTTACGTGTAGCTACAAAATAAGAGTCAATATTATCAGTTGTTAAATAAGGCACATGTGCATGGTTGCAGGCCGGACTACAGGACATGTAGCCCTTTCTGATATTTGGCCTATTTTAAGTGCTAATCTCAAAGGCTTGTAGCGTCAAAAACGTTACAAGATAAGACAATGTCAATATCGATGCTCCGAATAAGTTTTATGGGTTTATCAACATTCGTCACCGATGTTAAGTTCCGTACCCAATTACCGTGCCTACTTCACCACGTATCTCATTAGAGGGTCTGTATACCTACATGCAGAGATACTTGCATGCCCACTTGAGATCAACTTGTGTCACTTCACCGTAGGCAACATTAAATCCTAAGTAATGGTACACATCAGATTGGTAGAATAGTTGATTTCAATTGAGGACAGTATCGCAATATTCTGTCATCTTGCAGATTGATTTACAACCAATTTGCTCGTTTCATGCATCCAACGTACAGCTACATATACAACCAGCCCACGCGTTGAGTCAGACTTTGCATGTAGATACAAACGTGCAGTGGATAAGTCACCGATATAATCACACCGCGGGGCTGCTACTAAGTGAATTCGAAATTTATGTGTACTTAAAGCAGTTTGATATGCATAATGATTAAATTTTTCCGCCCAAGGTCATTCCATTAGCTCACCATACTGATGCAAACTCACAGCGTAGGGTCAAATTTGTTGTACCTACAGGATCACTTATTCCAAAATCTTGTTAGTTGTTAAATAAACCGTAATCATCATGCACGTTCTCGGTCAACAGCCCTAGGGACCATATCTCTTCTATCACTCACATGATGAAAGATTTAATAGTTATATGTACGAAAAAATACTCTAGAACCTTCAATGATCATTATTGAGGCTGTATTTGGTGTTCAGTAGCAACTCAGTCGATTATTACTGTCAATTTTCACAAATTGATGATTGCTAATTATTTTTACAAAAGACAGGGACAAACAGTGACCATTCATAGATAAATTTTCATTCATACACCAATAAGTATTACTATTCTCTCCTTGTCATTTGTGATGATATTAAGCTTGTAGGTTGTTAACACTGGATACGGCCACCACCAACAACACTAAAAATGGTGAATAAGTACTAGATGTAAAGGCAACATGATTGACCGAACAAATACTCGACCATCCCATTATTACGAAAACTTGTCACTAATGGTGAATAGAGCGTTGATATTACAAAAAATATTATTAGCAAAGTTTCCTGTAAAGAAGATTAATCATTCTGAATATAAGTTACACTGGTGTAAGCATGAATATCGACATATGGATGTTAGTGGTTCAATTGTTTACATTGATTCCGAAAAGTACTTCTTTGTTTGAAAAAACAGTGACTGCACACCGAGACAACTCCTGATTTAATGTCTGGACTAGGTAGTTCTTATAACGAAGCAAAAAACTAAAAATAAAAATGACGAAACAATTCTTATCCCAACGCCAGAGAGTAATTCTTGAGTTACAGGTATAGCAGCAGTCGTAAATGTGTGTTCATGTCGCTGTTCACCCGGCATTTTATACCCCGTGACGTCATAAGGTAATCCAAGAATCACACCCGCTCATTATAAGTCGGGTATAAGGATGCGCTCGTGATCTCCAGATCCGTGATGCTGCCGAGCGAGGAACTGCAGTAGCCGGAGGACGCGCGTGTAGCTACTAGCCGACGAACCGACTCCAAGATGCAGGTAGGTGTTGGTATGAGTACGGTAGGTGGGCTGGAATAAGAATAATTCCTTACTCCTAGCAGCCGGGGCGAATCGCACAGTGCAGAATTCAACGACGTGGATCTGTGTGCGTGGCGTTCGTCATTCTGGTGCAACGGGATGCTGGCTCGCAGGGTCACGAGGCGCTGTAAATATCTTCTCCGCATCTTCCTTACCCTCGCGAATTACGAGCTCCTAAAGTGTTGCCGGACATGCAATCCGAGACCCGCAGAGGCCGGACGTAACTTTGAAAAATCAGTGATCCCACACTACCCTAATAACGATGTACCTGTACCTACGTAATGTATCACACGAGATAGAGAAATCCTTCTTCTACTTCTCCGCCTCGGCTGAGTGAAGCTTTAAACTAGCTTGTACGTTGAGCCGCTGCGTGAGGCGAAACATGAGTTTCCCTCCATTTTGACGGCGAAATAAATTATGTCGGAGGAATCGCTTCGTTCGTTAGATTGAAATTTTGATTCGTAATGTTCACTTTATTAGAATGTCCGCATTCGTTTTGAATGATTACAGAAAGTTATGTGAACTGCAAATTAGCAACATGTCCATAATCGTGCATACTGGATGGCACAGTAATCATACATTTATAGGTATCATGATTTTCAAGAAAGACTTAATCGAACTTTCTTGATGGAGTGCTAACACGAATCATGGACACTAAATAGAAAAAGAATACTTCAGGCTTAACCCTTATGTGCGCACCCAACTTCTCCTACGTTGATGCCCACCCGGGGTACCCGGGTACCCACCTCCAGTTTGAATTACTTTTTGAGTTCAGATGTGAACAGAATCATTATAAATTGATTTACTTAATTGAGTAAACATAATTAAAAAGTAATTAAGCTATACTAATATTTAAAAGTAGCGTGTAGTGGCCACAAAGAGAGATCGAAGGAGGTGATCTTGAGTACTCCACAGTCAACTATTGGCTTTATTGAGTAGCAGATGTTCCAAATGTTTGTGGAAGTAGTAGTTAGATAGTTAGATCCCTTTTCAAGTATACAAGGGCCCAGCAGTGGCGCATTTGCTCAGTTAGGAACATTTATTAACATTAACATTGATTTACAGATGAATATATCAAATCAAACATCAAATTTTTCACTTATGGGTACCCTGGGTGCCCTCTGGGACTAACCGTACTTCAAGTTAATTTTTTTATTGCAAAAAGTTTTTTTTTCGAAATATAGCTATGGGAATCTCTTCGTGAAGAGTTAAAATTCCTAGATCCGGAGGCTCAGATCGAAAAAAAAAATTTTCAAAAATTACAAGCAAGAATGTGACGAGGTGGGTACCCGGGTGCGCACATAAGGGTTAATAGCAATACCATTATTCTTGAATATTTACTGCCAGTCTAATCACAAATCTTACGGCTGACCCAATATCCTATTGATTTTATGAGTAACATAGGTATTGTAGAGAGGCCCGTATAAAAATCTCTGAAAGAATTCAGGCAATACAACTATCCGTTTGAAAACCAAAGATATACTCAATTGAGTCGTGTTTTCTAACTGGCGACATTTCCAAATCTGAAATTCATATTTTATAGTAATAACAAAAACTGTTTACTAATAAAGCAATACGGCAATTGTATAAATAGCAAATTAATTGTGATACAGCTGCATACTGCTAGTACTGGTTTGATATGACAAGTATGTAAGTCTTCTATTTTTAGCAGATTGTATACCTGTGCAGCAGAACGCGTTGTCTGGAAGCTACACGGCTACCTAATTTTGTCGTAGCAATACTAGTATTTCTGGCCGGTCAATACTAGAGCTCATAGACTACAGTGTCATAGACCAGACCTTGTCTACCGCGTGGTTTCTTCTACCAGATAGTAGAGCGGAGCAAAACGCGATTCTATCATCCCGTCCACAGACTGTGGATGGTTGAGGTAAGGAGGACTATCTCGGGCGTGAAGAAATTTTCCGTAAAGTGGAGAGAAATTAGGATGGTGTTGCTACAGCAAAAGTTTCACAAAGCGCCAATCAAATTAAACGCGATTGAATTCTGATTGCTAATCGCCAATCAGATCGTTCCCCTTATTGCTTATGAGCGTCGTTATGGCGACTTGTTTAAGCATTATTTACTGCTTCTTGGCCGACACTTTTTCAGTTGAAAACCCATTTGGGATACTTCGTACCTGTACCCTCCATACCACAGATCCTTACCGTATACGGACGTTTTTTCGGTCCGTGATAATGATTGTCTTGTGCAGAATAGCGTGTGTAAAATTAGTATATTTTACTGTTGCCTGATATTATTATATGAAAGCTGAGAGTATCTACAGCTCATCATATCGTTACGATTATAGCTACAACATATCTCAGACGGTAGAAAATCAAAATTATCTATTGGATGGCGTATAGATGACCCGTGCAGCAGTTTTCGTCATCTTGAAGTCAGCTTTCATCCAAAATACGTCTTCGCGACTTAAGTTAACCTTAAGATGACAAAAAACTGACGCATCGGTAACCTATAAAACATCTCACAGAAAACTCTTCGGTTTTTGCTAGAATAACAGTATTCTTTAAGGGGGGGGGGGGGGGGGGGGGGGAAGTAAGGTTCTGCACTTTCAAAAAATCGAATTTTTTTTGTCTTATCTTATTGTTAAACATTTCAAGAATATATTCCCAAAATTTTAAGTCGATCTGAGCAAAACTCTTGAAGTTATTGTCTAGTTAGTCTCCTGCCTTTTAACACTATAGCTCTGACAGCAGGTATGCAGCTTATTCACTTCTATCGTTCTGGTCCATTATGCTGTTTCGAGAATATTTTATTTAGTAAAGACAGGTAAGTAAAGCCATAAAGACATATTCTATATCTGTATGCATACTGTACATTGTACAATATTTTAAAACGAGAGACGAGCGTCAGTTTGTCGTTGTACGTTCGATCGTACGCTTGTGATTTTTTCTTAAAACTACTTTTTCAAAGTCCGTGTTCACTGCTATTTAAATACTGCTTGACCGAATCATTTCAAACTTGGTACACATTTTCTACATATAAAATACCTCCCCCCAACGTTTAGTTAAAATTTTTTTTGTTACATTACGGGGGTTTCCCACCCACAAAATGGCGGAATTTTTCGTGGAAAATAGCATTTTACACTTTAGATGGCCACCAAAAATTTTTAAATGAAAAAAAAATAATCAAAGAACGTTGGAAGGATGATTTGATGATACTTTGACTAAATTTTATTGGTTTTTGATATCAGATAATTTCCGACCGAGATATAGTGAACACCGCAAATTGTTTTTTTTTTCTGAGACATTCTGGGGCAAGCTCTGTCACCGGCTTGTTTTTCAATATTTCCGCATGAAAAAAATTACAGAATATTGTTAAAAGTATACTTAATAATGTACAAAAGGTTCGAATAAATTTGCTCAATCCATACTTTTCAAAAAAATTCACAAAAAAACTGTTTTTTTTTTTACGCTGGAACCCTTACCCCCCCCCCCCCTTAAGTCAACACAGCAGTATAGTATAAATATAACAACAGACTGGTGCAGCTATAACAGCAATACTTGTACAACTATGCTAGCAATACTAGTTCACCATAGTGGTATACTCAGAGTTATAATGCCAGTATTTGTGAAACATGCACATAAGTCATGATGTAGCTAACAATTACATATTAGTACTGATATATCCTACAGCGATCTGTGCGAATCTACGATCATAATATTGAATGTTCCAAACATATCATTTTAATCTATGCTGAGGTTACAATAAAGTTCCGACAATAATTGTATGGAATCTGTAGTAACAAAGTATTGAAGTGGCCCAAACAGCACGAAAATATTTCTGGTACACCCAGAATTCTCTTCAAAGATACAATGTATTTTTTCCGTGTGACATGAATGGACAGCACAAGTTTATAAGCGATAATGATATTTCAACCAAGTCATGTAGTCATGGAAATCGGCATAAAAGAGGTTCTATGAAAAATTACATCTTGTGAAATGTATATTTAAAGTAGAGCGTATTATTTATGTAGTACAGCGAAGGGAGATCGATTATTGTTATTGACGGATAATCGGTGTTATTTTACTCATCTAAATTATTTTAGGTTTCGTAGATGTTCAGTTTTGGAGTGGATGTGTTATAAATTAATTTACCTGATCAGGATTCTTAGTTATTGTAATACATTTCACGGAATATATAGTCTTGCATAGATTTAAAATCAAACTTTCTCCTTCGAGTGCGGCAGGCCTACTAAATGTCGGGATTTTCCGTGCGTACTTTGAACTCTTTCTTTCGGTGATCTTAATTAATTTCAATTTTGTAATCTCGGCTGCATCTTCCCACCGTTGTAATCGCTTGCTTCAATTTTTTTCACTCATTCTTAGTACTATTTTGTTTATTTTTTACTTGTTATCTCTAGTTAGCTAAATTAGTTAGTTAAATTTCTAAATTTTTTTTTTTTCGCATGCTTTGCTTTATGTACCGCTTTTCTACACCTTCTCCTATTGCAATACTTGATATGATTCCTTTTACGGAAGGCGTGCCAAAGCATAATAAAAATCAATTAAACAATTAATCTTTTTCCAGTTCTCCCTAAAAGTATACATCGTCACACCATTATCTACGAGACTAACCATTTTCGGACATTTTGAATTCGAATTGACTGACTTGAATTGATTTTTCTTTTGTTTCCAGGCAGTTCTTCTTACTTTGGGTGTTGTTATCATCTTGCGTAATGCGATGCTTTTATTTTGCACAGAATGCCATTATTTGGATGCATGATTTCGATTTCATTCGCAATAAGTGCAGTCCAACCAAAGTTGAATTTGCTTTTTGTACCGTTTGAAGTATGATGTACCCAGAATTTTTATACACATGTTGTTTTGCAAATCGTTTGGCAGTGAATATGCTTACCTATTTCTGGATAATGAGCTGGATGAGATGGAGTAGATTATTTTCCATTTAAATTTTTTCAACGATAGTCACTGGATGGCGGCAGGGATACCTGACTCAGACCCGTGTTAATCAGCGGAGTTTATGAGTGCAGACTAAGAAGAACCAGACCTTGAAATTCACTGTGTGTAACGTAAATTTGTTCGAAATAACGAATGGCGAAGATTATTAACGACGTTACCTGCTGCAAAGGATACGTGTAGATTAACACGCTTGAAGCAGCGCCAGCTGTCATGTTAGATTCGGGCAAATGCGAAACTGTAGATTGAGACATTAGGCACAAGGATAATTATCAAACACAAAAAATACGTTCTTGCCGCGTTGTTAGTTCTTTGGCTCGAGTATTTCCACGCATATTTTATGTTCAGAGTTAGACCTCGGGAGTAACAGCGTCGAAAAAAAGAGGAGGAAAAAGCAGGTAAGGGCAGAGAGCCGACAAGAGGCGAAGGAAGAGGCAAAATGGAGAGGAGGTAAAATATTCGTGGCATAGGTTATTAAAGGCAACATTGGCAGGGCAATTTTGAAACAAATTTAAGAACCGCTCATTGAACGCAACCCTATATTTAAGGTGTTTTCACGATACTTCCTGAATATGTAAGTAAGTACATCCTCGATCAATTTTCACTTTATGAGGCACGCAATACTTATTCCTAAAACTCTGCACCCAGCATTTCTTTACATCACTGTCTTCGATATTCCCAAAGTTAAAACCCATAAAAGCGCATTCCATGCAACATGCAGTGGATCAGATTTTTACACCGCGTCGCTCTTTATTACGGAAGCGTATCCTTCTCGAACAACACAAATTGGAATCAATTCCATGAGAGGGGATGAGCACTTAAAACTACTGAACATTATATAGTACCTGCCATGAGTTTGTAACACACTGGTATATATCAAGAGAAAAAAAAATAATAATAAAAAGTATGGGAAAAGTGAAAAACTACTGGTTGAATATCTGGCCAATACTTTCTCAACCAAAAGTGAGTCTCGTTGACGTTGATATTCAATACTTTGTGATAAGGGAAAAATCGGAAATTATTAACCACAATAAAGACGATAAGAAAATTAAATTTGAATAGTAATGATGCCCGAAAAATATTAACAAATGTTTTAGAGAATTATTTTTTTTGTTGTGGGAACTGAATTCGTTGATTTTTCTGAATACACATGAAATTTGAAAGAATTTTCTCATCGTTTTGAAATTTCCGTTTTCGGACACTTTAAATTTTGAAAAATAGAGGAAAAATCGAGAATTTTGGATAAGTTTTTGTAAAAACGTACTACGTTGCAGTTAAGAAGTTTCCGGGGAATTGAACGAGTTTCGTAAATATCATCCTACAAATTTTCTTTAAAAATTTGTATGTGTTCAGAAATATCAACAAACTCATTTGACACGACAGAAAAAAAACCTTTCCTAAAAATTTGTTAAACAATGTTTTGTTTAAACATTTTGTTGATAACTTTGGGCATTATAATTATTGAAATTTAATTTTCTTATCGTCTTTATTATGGTTCATTTATCCCGATTTTTATCTTGTCATAAATCATTCAATACTGTCGACGAGACACACTTTTAGTTGAGAATGAATAGCCAGCACATCCTTAAAATGTTCTACGACGCACCGATTTGAAGGTAACTGAATGACTTATCAAACGATACCATATAAAGGGGTCCATTTTATAGGGAAATCATAATTTCCATCGAACTATCAGAATCTCATTTCTTACGTGTTAATCAAATGGCGAATTCAAAATTTACAGTAGCGCTGAAAAGTATTTTGACAACAATAATAATTGAGTTAATTACATGCAAGTAAAAACTACAAAAATCAACAATATTGTTTCTTAAAAGAAATTCGATGTTCTACATAATTGTTAAAAATTAACTCTCGATTGCTCGAAAATAAAGTGAAAATAAAGGAAAGTAAGAAAAACGATTGATCAAAGTAATTACGAATTTCATATTATCAAAATACTTTTGAGCGCTACTGTAGATCCGCACCCTCTAAAAAAAATCGCACATCCTTTTCCTTTCAGGGGTTATCAGATATTAATTTGAATAAGAAAATCTAAAATTTGGTCAGTAAAGTAATATTGAAAAATGTTAAAAAAATTTTTTGACCAAACACCCTGCACTTTTCACGATTCAGGAACGCCTCTCTTCAGACGTAGAAATTCTATCCCCATTCACCGTAAAATAGTACCACATTTCTTTCGTTCAAATATACATTGTAAACTAATCTAAACAACTTTTGTTTGGCAGGGCGAGTGAATCAGCCTCTTAGTCCGAACCCAGTGACTAACTGAAACGCGACCGTCTCCCTGGAGAAACCAGATGGAATCCACGGGAGTGACGATGCAAGTGCGAAGTGCATCCGCCCCTCGGAAAAGCAATTTCTGAAATATTCGGGAAATCTGATTGCCATCGTGACCCCGAGAGCAATTTAGGAAGACTTTGATCCCTGAACTGCACGGCTCTGATTGGATTCTCAGGGGCTCTCAACGGCTGGGGATTCGCGAAAGGTGCATCACGCCAGGGGCGTCGACGGCACGTCGAGTGTCCTGCGTGTCAGGCGCGGCGGCGTGAGGCAAGGATGTTAAATTCGCTCGAGCTCACTCCATATTCAATTTGCCAAAGAACTTTTTACCCGGTGATAGATACAGCTGGCGATCTGACGCAGCCCGAGTCGTTGATGGCGGGGTGTTGCCGAGTCAATGATGCGCGCAGCGCTCGCGCAAACAGGCCTCCAGCTTATTCCGCTCTCGGCGCACGCGATCTGGACCACATCTGCCATGCATCTGCGGTGTAAACCTCCGCGGCGCAGTCTTTACTCTCGGAATTAACATGAGAAATTTTATCTTCGGGTGTGCGGGTCGGCTCGATTCCGCCGCCTGCGCGGCGCGAGGTGCCTCCACCCTGGTGCTTCCCCAGCGGTCGCATAGCTCGCTCCTCGGCTGAATAAAACGGAATTTTATACCCTTTAATTACAGTCTCAGGTACATCGGCAGCCTCACGCCGGTGTGAACCTGCGTGAGGTAAATTCTATACAAGAAGATCTGCCGCCCCGCGAGTATGCGACGGGGCACATATAAACCTGTCCGCAGAACCCTACTGAAAATGTTCATGTGTTTAATCATAAAATGTTTTCAAAGAATTCAGCGTGTTATTTATTACATGATTTATCTTGTAAATTTGATAAAATGCATAAGAAACCCCACAATAAATTAAGAAAGCACAAATCATCATCATCATCAGTTGATTATATGATTTTCGATGTAGTATGTCCGATCACTCCTGCTTTTGTAATTTATTATGTGATTTATAATATATTTTATCGAATCACAAAATAAATCGTGTAATACATTACACGCTGAATTTTTTCGAAACATTATACGATTTGACACATGAACATTTTCAGTCGGAACCCTTTCTATCGGAATATTTTTATACCGACATGCGTGATTGCAAGTCCGAAAAATAAATCTGACCGAGATCCGGAAGGCTTGGACCGTCTATTTTGCATGTTTATTTCATTCATTTATTAGCAATATAGTCCGGACAATAGGAATGTTCTATCAATTACCAGACACAAATTAGAGCGATGTACGTGAGAGTGAATATTACACAAAGAGAGGAAACGCAGAAAATACGGATAAATAAAGCAGTTATACGTAACCATCGTTTAGTTGGAATAGAAAGAAAGAAACAAGCAACAAAGAAAAAAGGGAGAAAATAATAGCGCCATGAACGATGAATGTGAAAGCGGACATGATACTTACACACATTCGAGGAAAATTTAGTCATTATTAGTACTTTTGAAAATGTGATTTGAGAAATGCTGAGAAAACAACATAACGATCGTTTTAAATATCAGGTGATTGCAAACTTTTGCTTAACTCATTCCATATTTCATTATGTGATTATAAGTACGGTGATACATTAAGTTGACGAATAAAGAAACTGTTTTATGAAGGAAAAAAATCATTTTAACGAAACAAGATTTGGATTTTATCTTGATTGTACTTACACTAATTGAACCAGTTTCTAAGGCGATAAAAGGTACTAAGAAAAATACTATTTATACAGTATCATTTTGAAGACAATAATAATGTGCGATAGTTTCAAAATTATCTGTAATAATTCAACTGAAAGTTACTAGACTATTTGTCTATCTCAGAGTAATTAGTAATATATTCAATATCAGCTCTCAGTTTTAGTCGAATACGGACAATTTGCTGACGAAGAACGTTTGCAGAAAATCATGAATTTTCCTCGCTTATTTTCCACAAACAGTTTGTTTTTTCAAATAAGAATGCCAAATCCAATTTTTTCTGAACGTTTCTGAAGTTTTGTTTCTACGTAAAAATACAATTAACATCCAAGTTCTTTAAAAGTTCTGCGAATGAGTAATTTAATACGCGATTTTAAGTCGTTCCGAAATGTCTAAGAGCCGATTCTATGCAGATAATAATAGACTCGAAAAACATGAGCGTATTAAACACTAGGAGGTTTGTTATTCCTGGAATTTCATAGGATACGCAGTTATATTTAAATAAGTGACAAAGTGGACGAAATACTTTTATTCCTGACTCAACCATAAAGTTAACTATTTCGATATCAAAAGCGGGATGAAAGTAGCATATTTTTCTCTAAAACGCATTTGCGCGAAATATGAGATCATATTTCCCGCAAATATAAATCAAACGGGAAATATGAGCCCAATTTAAAAATCCCAATTTTCAAATAAATGTTGCGGCAGAGTTGAGTCGTAAATATAGTCCTATGTGTAACACAAGAATAAAAGTCGACTATTCCCTGGGGTGATTACTGCCCGAGCGAAGCGGGAATAATCTTCGACTTTATTCCCTTGTTACATAATGTACTATTTTGCAACAAATATATTAATTCCCAACCCGATACAAAGTCCAGAATTTGCTTCCCTCCTAAATCTAAAAAATGTTGTTTTTTTCTTGCAATAACCATCACTAATTTCTGTCAAATAATAGCATAGGGTGTTTGCTTGATACGTTACTAAAATCTGAGTTGTTCTAAGTAACCTTGCATTAAGTTTCGATTAAAATGAAGCATCTTCTCGAAATACCTATACTAATGTGAATTTCATGTTATTCGATACACCTTTTTTTTCATAAACAGGTGCATAAATTATATGTACTGAAATTGAATTTTAATTAGCACAAAAATTATGCATATTTAAGTACATCTTCCACATGAACCTAAATTACAAAATATAAGTCGATCGATCATATATATAAAAAAAAAATGAATTCTTCAAATCCAATTTCCAATCAATTTTACATTCCAGAGAGGCTATAGGAATTTATGGTCACTAGGGACCCGTTAAAAGGCAGTCTAAATTCACCGGGCCCAAATCAAACTATCCAGAATCAATTTTCACACGGTTTTTTTTGGAACTAATTATTTTCGGCTGCGATGGTAAAGATTTTGTATCAATCATAGGTACGATGTCCGGCGGGTAATTCACTTCATTGCTTTTGATTGGCATAATCGATCAATGTCAGAGAATAAAACAAACCGACGTTGCCTTTTCAATCCGTAAGATTACAGACAGCCTTTATGACGTTTCTGTCGAACATTGACGCGTGCAGAACGTGTAGACTTTTTTCGTTTCGACTGAACGGCTGCGTGCATGTACCTTGTTGGCATGTCTGTACGTTTGCAAGTCAAATCGGGGAAGCGATCGGATTGTCATTTGGAAGATGCCGTTACGGGAAGATGTTTAGTTTGACCCGTCTAAAGTTTGAAGTAAATTAATTTTTTTCTCATTCATTCAAAACAAAATCGTGCAGAGAGCTACAGGGAAAAAATTTACTTTAAATAAAAACTAATTGATTTATGATAATTATCACTAAAAAGCATTGAGCATGAAAATAATGAAGTAAAAGAATTCGTTTGTTACCAATTACCTAATTAAATTTCATATCCGTTAATTGCAGTATGTATTTTTACTCCTATCGATAAGAGAAATAAAATCTTTAGAATTCAACATCGTGAACTTAAGATGTGATGCTCAGTCTAGAAATTTTCATTTTCCACAATGCTTTCATATATGACAGTTGAGTGAGACTAGAAACTTGGGATAAATTTCATTTCTCGTTTCTTTATACACGATATGATACAATTTTAAACTAGTTATGGGAATATGAATATTTCGGGTAATTATCCAATGAAGCAAGCAGTATCATTGTCTTGACAATGTTTCGTCAATCAAAGTTTAAGTGATATTTTATTTATTACGGAGTAAAAGAATAAGTTCAATCATCTAGTGGGCGATCACGGGTAGCCAGATAAAAATTTAGTCGCTGCAACTGGACGTTAGTTGATGTAACTGAAATTTGGGCGAAGTAAATATGTCAATCACTCAATCGACTAATGTCTAGTTGCAGTGACTGAAATTTTGTTTTTCTCCCAGTGATTGCCGATTTAGTTGATCCAACTAATTTTTTTTTTGTGGGCACCATCCTTGTGTTTTCCATTTCTCTTGTCACTACCAAAAACATACTTCTAACGAAATCGTAGCCCTGATTAATAAAGCGCAAGAACCGATGAAAAATCTTTAACCCTTTCAATCACAGCGAGATGCTCAGTGTCCCACCTAAAAATCGCCTTATCACAGTTTATTTACAACTCAAAATTATCTTTGTTACTTCGGATAACCCCAAAGATCCCCAAGTACCAAGTTTCGGCCAGAATCATCGAATTTTGATAGGATTTTTCGATTTTACATCCAGCATATTGGATTCGCCAACTTGAATTTGGAAATTATCAAATTCCGACTTCGGATTCTTGATCAGCGACCCCAAAAATCCCCGGGTAACAAAATTCCGGCAAAAATATCGATTCGAAAAATGTATGACTGAAAGGGTTAGGAGTCTTCAAGAATTGCAAAGAAGAATCGAAGACGCGAAGGTTGTAAGGCGAGTCCTTTCGACACGCAATAATATTTCTCGCATCACTCATCGGTATGCGAGATCCGTGCACAGTGGGACCGGCAGCAAGTGAGGCGGTTCGTAGCGGGGTTTACTGTTTGGCTAGGCTGTATATCGCCTCTATCTACGATCTGGTCTTCCCTTCAGGGCTCTCCTCGTGGTCTCTTTTGCGGGTCTTGTTCAGTGGAAAAATGCAGGCAAAAGAGCTATGCCTCGGTGAGCTAAGAAAGAAGGAAGGAAAGAAAGAAAGAAACAACAAACGAACGAATGAACAAACTAGTGGCAGCCCACCGAGCGGCGCAGCCTGTCCGACCTTACATCAGCAGCTATTCGCTTCGGAATGTGACGGTGGATGATCGTATGTCCCCCTGGTCGTATTTATACCCGTCCTTTATAGCTACCATTCACCTTAGATCTCCTCACTTCGCCTCGGCGCGTCTCTTTTCCCTTCATTTTCTACCTTCGTTCTTTGCCTCGAACTCTGAAAACGCGTATTAAGGGAAAGGTCTGTTTGGTTTCTTAAATTCTATAATTTTCGGTGAACTTACAATGCTTACAAGAATTTAATTGGTTAGTTCTCGCGTGGCTTTGACGTAGTTATCATATTTGCGTCTCGCTTCCGTTCAGATGATTTTTTACTTCTATGTACAACTTCTTTTTGACCAAATACTGAAGCTCTGCAGTTCCATGTCTTAAACAATTGTATCAATGAAATTACTAGAAAACTCTCAGTCAATGAAGGATCTACGATAGCCTGCGAATGTTTCATGTCTCAATTTTCATCAAAAGCCGAGAAATTTCATACGAGGTAGGATAATAAGCCTGGAATCTCGGGATTACCAAGAAATGCGGATTGCCAGTGAGAAACTCTTCTTTGGCGCCAGTTGAGTTTAGATGCCGAGTCGCAGAGAGTAGGTGCGCCGACTGCACATCAAGGGAATAAGAACGGTTTTGCCAGTATTCTTACAGTTAGTGAAAAAAAGTCACCTGATGAAAAACCAGGCGCCCATTATATGAATGCGAGACTCTTCTGGATGCTACAGAGACCACGCGCGAGTACGAGTAACGTCACGAGTGGCAAAATTTTCCCTATCCAAGGGACTTGCACTAACGTTGACGAGTGGTTTTGGCAGTTACTTGTAATTATTTCTCCGAACAAACAAATATTAGTACCGAAAAAATGCCTTCTCCTGGTGTAAGAAAAGCGAAGGTTAATTGTTGCACTGTCAGTTGTGATAGTCTCAAAAATTTCGAGTAAGATGTTATTTACTATCCCTATGCAAAATGATTGGTTAATTTCGTGCTATAGCGTAGCCACAGAAGTTCATGATTGGCTGAGTCAATCTCAACAGGAGGAAAAATATAGTCGATTTGGCGCTGTCATCAATTTCGCGCACGTTTTCTGTATGGGCAATGCTTTAGACACGATGACGGTGCCTAGCTGTTAGCTAGCCAAACCCGGAACCAGCGAAAGAATTTTAGAGCAAAAGGTTTATGGCAACGACAGCGAGAATTTTCGGTGACCCAACCTATTTTTTGTGCCACCAAACTCGTATCAATTAGTGATTATAAGGAGTCTCATTCTCGCTCTCCCTGTTTTCCGTTCCCGGAATACTGAGAGCACGCATGAGTTTGCTTTAACAGATGGCAGAAAAAGTCGTTATTCACTGGTGTCGTGGTTTGCTAGTCTAATGCAAAGACCCTAAAAAAGTAGGCGGACAAAGTATGTTCTTGAGATTCGGGCGGTTGGCATTCGGTATAAGGAATGGTTGACAACTGTAAGATACAAAAAACAATAAAGCACCGAAAAAGTTCTTTGGAGCAGCAAGCCAACTCACAAGCAGCGAGGGGTTAACATTTTCTTTTTTGAAACACGACTGCTTGATCGCAGCTAATATTTATGTCGAAACCCTGTCACCCTTTTCCAAGGGTCAAGTTTTGGGATGTCTAGTGGGCTGCAGGGTGGCTTGCAAACAGCCACGAAGGGTAGTCGTAAACATTGCGTCAGTCACTCGATACAAGGCTAAGTGTCAAATAATATTTACCTTTAAACTTTATCCTCCTCGAACGAACCATTACAGCTCTGCACTTTACGATTCATATTCCAGCGATCCTTATTCATAACAGCTCGGAGTGAAATATTGAATATAATATATGTCGTGGATCCTTACATTCCTCCAGCTTGAGAATCTATGGATCGTTGATTTCCAAATTCGCAACATGTTCCCGGGTCTGAGGTCTAGTGAGATTTATCAAAAAATCCGTCAACGGCCTGTACGTCAAAAACTATAATGTGCGAGGGAAAATCCGGAAATAAAGCAATTATCGTGAGGAGATACGTTACGGAGTCATTTAAGTGCAGTCTCTGCACCATAGCGCTGTTTCCAGGAATTCACACATACATGTTGGATCTTCGTACTGTGGTATGGGAAAACGGACCGTATTAGATTTAGTTTTACCAGAGAGAAGTTAGATTTAGCGGATTAACCATTCTGGCTACAAATGTTTTAAAGTAGCCCAATGGAGCTCAGAGTCACTTGAGTAATATTCGACTCATCGAGCCATTTGAAGTCCTTTAATCCTGAAATCAGATGTAATATATGCTGTATCTTAGGATAATAAATCCCACGTAAAATTTTGGACATGGAATAATTGTTCATCATCTCGGTTAAATGAGTTCATTTCACCTCACCGATGTAGTTGAAACTCGCGGTACAGCCAATCCTCATTCTGGAAGCAGACCAGATGGAACCGCGCATATTGCAGTAAGAGAAACAACTTCTTTATCATTTACAATTAGAGTGGCGTCAATTTCTGAGGGGTACCGATACGCAGAGTCTTGCCTCGCGTATATTTTCTACGCTACACTGATGCAGGTAATTAAATGAAATTGAACATGACTTTGGAACGCGCTTTTATCACTTTTGAAATCGATTATGAAGACGCTTTGTATTGGCGGGGTTCTCTTAAAAGTTGATGTGTAGTTGGACGTTGGTACATGCTTGTCCTTACCAAAATATTCCATGATCTTGAGCGATTAAGGAAATATGCGCGAATTCATACAACATGATAGAGCTGGGTGATCCTCTTTATCACCTAGTGGGATAAAAGATAAATTTGATCCCTGAACAGAAACTGCTCACAGAATGGATCAGACCGATGAAAAGATAGAGCAAAAGTTGTGTTGGTCTTGACAATAACGTTGTCGAAGATTCCCAGAAGATCAAAGTCGATTTATGTCGTCGTTTTTCCCCAAGACATTAAAATGAAAAAAAAATATGGAACTGCGTGGTGAACGCGAATGTAAGTAGAATACGACGATGCGATTACGGTAGCAGTAGCAGTGGCGGAGCCGCTGCACCTTTTTTACATACTGGCTAGATTATCTTTTACGGTGGTTTAAGACAAACCCACTGCAGAGTGAAGTCAGTCGATGAGTAATCAGTCCAGAGATCGGAAGATCGTCAGACGATCGACCTTGAACCGGTCTGCGGCCTTCGTTCGGAACACGGCAAGATTTTAATCGCATGATGTTATGTATTCTTCATCGGGGGCACGGTTAGGATCAAATGCCTTCCTCGAATCGGCGGCCTAGGAAACTGTGCAGGTTCCAGTAGTTGAAGACACTGAGTGAATGACGCTGTGCAACTGCAGCATTTGTCCCATTTTCTTTCCATTCGATCTCATATAGCGTATAAAAGGTAGGCATCCTACAAGGCCGTTATTAAAGAAAAGGAGAGGTTGTTGGCACGAGTTGGCGTTGTGCAACGGTCACGCCGGATCTTTGCGTCTTCTTTACGTTTCGTGTTTTATTTTTACTCGCATCGTTATTCTGTTGCTTCATTTTTTGTCGAGAAATCGATGGCGGCCTGTCTGTGGGCGCTAAACCACCGAGGAACTGGTATACTGTATCAAGAGTTCGCAACGTATGCACTCGATCAACTTGCGATTTAGAAGAAACTCTGGACAAGCTGAATGTAGCTATGTGCTCAACAACAAATCGAAGGACTGTAAACAAACGATCGATATTATGTAGAACAGTAATGATCATCTTATGCACTTTTACTGCAACACTTCTTAGAGCAACGTACATTAACTTGATCAGTAATTACAATTCACAGAAGATACCTGATAACGAATCAACTGAATCGCATTATTGTTCATTTTATTACAATCGTTTCTAACGCGTATCGAATTCCATTGGATCCAGCTGAACGTCAGCAAACATGATTCTATCGCTTGGTTCTCGAACGTCCACCGTAGAGATTGAAACACGTAAAGGATAATCGAAGACTGGCGCCAGAAAAGATGAGATAAAGTCAACAACGTGTGAGACTTGATTGTAAATCATGACGATTGGGATCACAAAGAACAAGGACACGTGCGTTACGTAGAGACTTTTATTTATTAGTCAGCAAAGGGTAATATTTATATTTTTTTCGGTAAATCGATTTCATAAATGCTAATGTCAGAGATCTCGGCATCCTTCGGAATGATTTATCTACTCGTCTCGGACCTTGCTTCGAGTTTGAAACCTGGAACTGAGTTTGAACCCAAAATTGCTGGTTTACTGTTCTAACGTTACTTTCATAATGAATGAAAGCGTCAGAGAGCGAAGTAATAATCATCGGCGCAGTTGGTTCGGTGCAGGTGCAAATATGAGAAGTGACACACCCCTTGACCCCAACACCTGGGTGACATGTCTGACAAATGTTTGAGTCCAACAGAGACCTCAATGGCCTTGGCCCAGATGTGTTCCCGAACGAATGGCCTTTGCAAAAACATCTTTGAATCGCAGAAGCCATTAACGATGTATCCTTTATCCAGGACTAACGGTAAGTTATATGAGCAATGCCATACGATTTATACACGTATTCGGTTGCATGAAAGTTAGCTTTACCATAAGAATACGTGCACGGAGACAGTTTTAATATTCACTGTATTGGCTTTTCCAAAACACAAAGTATTCAAGAAAATGGCGTGAAACAGCTTAGTTTATTCACCGTGCTAATTAGTAATTACGATTTCTTCTGAAGTACAAAAACTGCGCATATACTCCTCACTGCTATTGCGGCGTAATGTGGCACTCTGCTTTTGCAAATCATTTGCAAATAATTGGTTTATCATCATAAAGGATAAGTTTTACGTTTTCAACAGTACACCAACGATTTGCAGTACCTATAATTCAACGAAAATGCTACTTGAAGTATTAACAAATGTACAGTGTGGCTTCTATATTTCTTATCGTATTTTATGTTTAAAATCGAAAACATCTTAATTAGCTATATTGTTTACCTACCAATAACATGTTACCTTGTTTGTAGTGCAAACGTAGTGTGATGTTGTTGGTTATTTTATGGTCATGATCAGGTTAATAAAGAGTTTTTACACTGGGAGTACAATAAATGATGTATCGAATAAATTGGATGTAAAGAAAACCGAGGCTGTGTAGATCGTGGTCATACAGAATGATATAGCGCAAGACTACCGCCAAAAAAAAAAAAATTCAAACACGAGGAATGTATTGCGGCTGGAAGCACGTCATGCACCTCACTAGTCAAAACATATTAGAAATATAAACTCTGCTTTGATTGGTACCTACATGGACGTATTACCTGCACGCATGCGCACTCGAATAAGTAATGGGCGCGAATATTTACATGTTCTGAACAGATGTTTATAATAATGTACATTCATTATTATCCATTTTTAGAGGTACGTTACACCTTTTAAATTAATTCAGAATGTTACATGATTTTTCTACCTAGTTGTTGTAAAAATCTAAAAGAGGCGCCTGTAATAAAAATGTCTGAGCTTTCGTCTGCAACCATTCAATAGAAGCACTGTAATATCGATGAAACCATTAACCGCGCTCACTTCACGAAAAGAATCAGTTCGGTTTTACAAGTTTCATTTAGGGGAACACGATGCTATACTTGATCAAATAATGCACATTGTTTTCCATATACGCCCTGGAGTGTATAAACAATCATGTAGCTTATTTCTCCCCGCTTATCAGTCTAGAACACTGCTAAAAGCCATTACTATTAGTGAAAGTATCACAGAACTAATGTAAGACTAATTGTAAGACTTTTCCAGGTTCAGGCTGTTCTCCAAGCAAATTCTTTAAGAAGCCCATTGGTGAAAGGTGCCTGGAAGTTCCGATGAACAGTTAATGAGGAAAATGTTTTAACACCGTCGCCGTTGTTGAGTTCAGAAAAAATAGTCACACTATACACAACAGGTAAAATTAGCTTTTTTTTACCCTAACACAGTATTTACACGCCACGTGTGTTTATTGACTACCATGCGCATATTCCCTGTCTGGTTGTACATATCATATATAATACAATTTGCAGATTCCGAAAAAAGCTTTGGGATTGAAACGCAACTACCATGTTTCCTTTTGATCTCTGAAACTAATAAAAGTCTTCCGCTCGATTTACAGAACGTATTGACCAAGTATAATACACAACTAAATGAAAATAAAAACCACCCTAGTGAAAATCTTAGGGAAAGAGATGGAGAGACGCCGTTGAAGAAGAATGCCGCAGAGCCTATTAATTGCTTGACCAAACTCCCAGATCTCGTAAATTCTCAACTGCTTTTTGCAGCCAAGGGCGGTGAAGACGCCGAGAGTGCAATTTTTACGGCTCATGTAGTGAAACCGGCAGTCGACAATTTAGTATCGGAGGAACTGGTCGGAGGTGTTCTTTGTGGAGCCTGAAAGAAACGTGACAATTACGAGGAAGTCAGCTCGGCCCTTGGTTAACTGGGAAGTTAAATAGACCGCATGGTCGACGGTGATTAGCAGAATCATCGACGCGGAACTCACCGATCCTCCCTCTTGGCCACATCGTTCTTTCTTCTTCATCGACGGATCAGTTTCGTACCATTGGGTTTTTGCTATTACGTAATAAGATTTATCTCGCAACCGATCAAAGATGATACCCAGTCCTCGAGCCGCCGGAAGGTCGATCAATTGTATAGCCTACACATATTTCTCTCCCGCGGTTACTATAGATACTTTCGTGCAGCCTAGCCGCTTGGCTTTGCGTCATTCAATTATAAAACAATCAACTGTACATATTATATCTGCTGCCTTCACAGAGTCATCGGTATGAAATAATAAGATATGACGACATTCTGAGACTTGCGTCCTATACCCAAGTGAATAGGTACCCCATGAAAAACCCGGTACCAAACGAATCCCGTAACCTCGGGCTGAAATCACAGATTGAAAAGAGGCACACTTATTAAGAGTTATCCATATGACGTCTTAGATTGAAGCCAAACACATTGCGAATGGTTTCTCATGGTGACAGAGTTTCGGCTTCTTAATTTTACTGATCATGGGTCCAGTCAATTGATGAGTTACCATTGTGTGAAATGTAACGCAACAGTAGACAACCAACAAACATCTAAAAATGGGAAAAACTGCCAATCTGTAGCTCGTAATCGGTGTGAAATACAATCTAAGAAGTATGAATAATGAAATAATAAATCCCATAAATCTGACTCTTGTTTTGATAGTGATCACCATTGATATTTCACATGGTTTGGTCATAGTTCGCGATGCTGGCATCGAATCGAATATAATAATGACGACTTCTTTTTGACCTAATCTCGAGATAATCACTCAATGCTACTTTTTTACCAGACCAAGTCAACAAAACACAATCATTCATGCAGTGCAACAGTGTGAAGAAAAAAATTAATTATAATCCGAAAAATAATATTGGTATGAAAACATTACGAATCTCAACTATATAAGTTGCGTATTGTTTCAAAGACGATTATGATTAATCGGCTAATACGATATGGCCTACCTGATTTTACTTAAAGGTCACAAATTTCAATGAACTTACGGCAAAAAACTTTGTGACGATATTTCCCACCAAGTTCGGACATTAATTAGGGCTATTCAGGAATTTACGCTCAATTTTTATCCTACTTTATTTCACTGATTGCATGGCCGCAACAATGAACCCTACAGTTCTCATACTTTTATATGTATTGTTTTCTTTGGAGTATTTATTTTGGTTCCGATATTTCGCGTTACGAGGTAAATGAAACTTTTGCTGCTAAAAATCTTAGTAGTTCCACTTCCAATGTCTGATTGTGACAATTCAATTGCGTTGAATTGTGGATAAATCAAAAAGCGTATAATACGATGAACGAAGTGCATATTTTGTCCGCAAATCCAATACGTCAGACCCGGTTAATGGATATTGAAATTGGCTATCGTTTAATATTAGTGGAGCAAGTCTAACCAATTTCAAAATAATTCGGGTAGAGTAAGCAATGTCTTACATCTAACCCCTGAAAATATCCTGCCACTAAATTTAAATCTATTGCAAAGATGATGTCATAGAAGAAGGAAGAAGGTTAACGGATTGAAAATGAGCCTGAATCAACTGGTACGTATAATTTTTAGCCGAAACTCAACATTCTGGAAAGGGGGTAAAAATATTTATCATTTTCACTGGTGGCCGGATCGTGCAAATTCACTTTTTGGCCATCGGGATAGATCGAGTAGAGATACTACATCGTGGAACTTACGTGCCAATTGACCGGACAATAAATTTCCAATTAAAACTTTTTTGCCAAGCAGTTTATCATATCCGCCACTATTGATCACCGAATTCCATCTACTCCGTTCGTCGAGTAGCAAACAATTTCATTTCTAACGAAGCATATCTGTTTAAAAGCTCGATCGAAGAGGTTCAAGCCAGGCTCTTTTACTGTTAGACTCAAGTATCGAAACACCAACGCTATTCAGTAACTTCTGACAATGCACAGAGGTATTTGTTCGCAGAAAAAAAAAGATTCAAAAAATTTTAACGATACTCACTCACCCGTAATTTATTTATTAAACTCCATTCCTACGTGTCGCAATATCTTTCGGAAAATACAGGAATTTTTGTTCGACTTTACTGTTTTAAGCACGCGATTGAAATTAAAAGGTTCCGGGGTAAGAACATGCGTCGAAATGTCACCGTTTGCTAAATATCAAGTCAGGCAGGAGAAGGACACGGACGGAAATGGGGTTTCTTGACCTTTTCCGTCTCGCACGTCGGCGGTAGGAGAATTTGGCCATAATAAATTCCTCTACCTCCTTGTTCTGGCTATGATATTTTCCGTCGCGTGCATCCAGATAATAGATGCCACAAATTACGAGGTGTAATGCCCGTGAATATGATGAAACAGGCCATTGACATTAAGTTTCGGCTGGGGCTGTTCTCTCACGTGTATTGCTCTTACTCTCCAGAGGTCTCGGGTTGTAGTTATGTGGAAACAGCAACAAATCATCTGTGTCCTACCCGTCTACCTTGTTTGAAATTAGTCTTGAGCAGTTAAAATTCATCGGCGTGAAGTGAATTTTATAATACGAACACAAACAACACTCAACTACCGGCGCTCGTCCAATGAGTAATAGGTACACAAAGTTACATTCAGGACTAATTTATGATCTCCTAGCTGTTAAAAAAATTTTTCAAGTATAAATGTTATATATAAAAGTTTCTGAGACAAATAAAAAAGAAACCCGGCAAATCGACGCCACACAAGTGTCTTTGGTGTGCTATTTTGAGTTACGGTAGAAAAACTACACGCGATTTTTGAGAATAATTACCTATCCGTTCGGAAAAGTTGAAAACATATCAATTCAATGTGACAAATTGTATAATTAGCACATTGTTAGAGGGTATCATTAGCTCTGACGGCAGGTATAATTAAAAATTCTTACTCTTACCGCATAGTCTTGAGGATAGAAAAATCTCTTGGTGTTATAACGGAGACCAGCGCTGTCGTTAGTTTACCTTTCTATTTCAATTTCACAGTTCCCATAGATCAGCAGTGGTGGCATGTAAGCGGTTTATTGACATGGCGAGGGCAACCAAAGGCTTGTGTATAATATAATACCAGAACGAGATGCACAGCGTGTCTAATTACTTAACAATCTTCTCATTCTACGTAGGGAATTTTCTTTTAATTTACTTGCACTCCCCAAGGTGAGCAATTATATGTATAAAGCTACATGCATCCTCAACGCAATGGGAAAATTCGTAATCAAGCTCCGAAAAACTCGGAATAAAAATAGACAATATGTAATTGTATGCAGGTACGGGTGAGATAAATCCGTTGAGTGACGAAACAAATCAGTGGAAAACGAATGAATATAATTGAATAAATTATAATAATTCACCTGTTTGATCTTTCTGCCTGAAACGAGCTGCTGTTTACCTCACGGTCGCTGACTTTTATGAATCTCAAATTTACGAATTACCGATGATTGAGAAAACCTGGAATTTATTCTTTTGTGACGTGAAAGTAGTGTCTGAAGTATTTGTAAGGCTTGAAAAAAGATTCGGAATAAGTAGTACCGTGATTACGGCTACAGACAGCAATAATGTGCGACCTTATATGAGCGAGATAATTGCTTTTAATCGTCGTTAAGTACACGTAATGATTAGTCGTTTAAGAAACAATTCAGTATGCTCATAGTTATGCGAATGCGGATATACGATCATATTTCCAATGTTTATTTTATTCAAAGGGCTGAATCGAGGGCTTTAATTGCCGTCGAGTTGATTCTATTCACATAGATATGGCAGCCTGTCTTTATATTTACATTTGTACACAACTTAAAGCCTTTGATATCTGACTCCGCGTACCGCAAATGTAAAATAGAGCAAACAATATTCACCGATACGTATAAAATATGTATAATCAAAAGTTGTACGTTCCAAATTGGATGAAAACATATTTTTTCACGAAACTACACTCAAGTCCATAATTTCTATAATTTCAAGTTTCTTGTGTACGTAGCGCAGAGTACGCGCTATACTCATGCAGATGTTCATTGTGAATAAGGGTGTGCGTATGTTGTAAATATACGATGCGACTCGGAGAAAAATTCTTAATCGGTTTTACGACGCATAGCATAGTTTCGAGCGACTCTGCTCTCAGGCTGATTCCGGAATGATATTTCGATAAAAAATAATGTCGAATTATGCAATAGCTTATTCCGGTTTCGTAGGCTTTGTTGCAAGGAAGCTCCGGGATCCGTATGAAACAAATACAAATGGCATCGCCCATTGCATGAAAATTTTTCTGGTATTTTGAAAATGATTCCTGAAGAATGCAATACAGAAAATCAACGTTATTTTTCTTCTTCAGGTTTGAAATTTGAATTTGTACATTGTTTTTATCATTATTTTCGATCATCACATTATATACAACTTGCAAATACATGCTGATTTACTAAGAGTCTTCTTCAATTCTTACGAAGTGGTTAACTCTTGAAACCTTGAAATATTTTATGTCCTGATTATGTAACTTGCAGTATTTGATGTGACCCAAAGATGTAACTGTTCATATAATCCGTCCAAAGTGCATATTAATAAATTTTTAAATATTTCTCGGATGGCCCCCTTGAACCCACAGCATTGGTGTGGTACTGGCTACTATGACCACATCACCAATTGGTTATTCATGAGCCAAGCTCGCAGCAACTCTCAAAAAAGCGAGAGTCGACATATCCGAGTCACGTCACAGCATTATTTATCCATGGGTGTCAAGCTCGTTGAAACTACAAAGTCGTTACAACTGGTGGACTCGCTGGTCAGGCCGTTAACTCCAGTCGTTAAGTATGAGAAAACTGTTTATCTTGTCCAACAAACTATACGAAAGTGGAGAAAAAGGGACACGAATTGATGCAATTCCAACAAATTCTCAAGTAACCCGAGGGAGCTAAGTAATGAAAAAGTTTTTCAGTTTTCTTCTATTGTAACCTGGCAAAGAGTGGAAATAGCGGCAACGATGTCATTAAATTTCTTACCCCGTGGACGCGTGTTGACATGTAAGTGGTTGTTGCAGCTGAAAATAATTCGCACAGCTTGTAAAAATCTATCATGTCCATCATAAGTATGGCAAGGCACTGTAGTAACGAGTATATGCGGATCGTCCGGAGGTCAAGGATTTCACTTCCGGTTGTTATTACACAGCCGGTTGATTATACCGCGAGATCAAGTATATACGGCACCATATAATAAGGCAAGAAGGCTAAGATCGAAACACATACCTAAATTGGATTAGAAACACCATAGCCTGAACTGGCGAGGTTTACAGCTACAATAAAAGTATGTTACGTAAGCGAATTCCGTCGCTGCACTCCAGGAGATTCTAATTACAAGTATGGGTACCTACCATCTCGCAAGGTGGATAAGTCGTCCCAGAGGCCACGTGAGACTCACAGTACCTACCAAGCAAACGAACTTACCAAGTGGAAAGTTCAGATCTCAAGATAAGCTCCGGAGGACCAACTATACAAGCGAACAAAAGTGCTTCTCAGTTTCTTCTCACACACATAGTGACAATGAACTTCCAAGCCCATGCGACGAACAGAGGCCGCTTTCCGTGCTGTTTCCTGCTCTCGCGATAATAACAGCCATCGCGCTGTATGTCAGTACTCTCAGTCAGACCTGTAGGAGAGAATACTGTCAAACCTTTGATACCGTTAGACCTAAGCAGTACCTAAACGTTTGGTTATTCAATGGTCACTACTGAAGGTTCAGTATCATTTAACGATACTCTTTGCAGTTGTAACATATTGATCAACAGCCATTTCTTATCCATGAATATTTGCAAACAGCATTGGTAGATCATTGATCGATAGTGTACATTGTTATTTTGTCAAAGGTTGCTCATGACATTGAGGCCATTGTTCTACAATGAATACTCACTCGTTAATTGTTACCACTGACTGCTGACTTGATAATTCGTATACCTGCAAGAGTAACCAATCGCCAAGTGCGTTCGACTACAAATTAAAACCAAGTCTTCCAAATTCGCGTTCAAAGACACCTAAACCATGGACCACAATATGCAGATGAGACGAGCTTACCGCAAAGAGATGAGAGAAGGGTTGAAAATGGGGAGGCACCGAAGACCATCTAAAGGTCCTGCAGTAGCCATGGGCAAGTGTAATCTGATCCCCCGGACAACCGTTCGGCAAACATTGGTTGACAGTAAAATATCAGCAACAGGTAGTGCTCACTATAGTCTTGGTACTCGGGCTATCCTCAAGATAGCATCGAGACAGGTAGGAATAGAGCTTACCACAGTACCTACCTTAGGCTCACGCCGAGCTTACGCCGAGGTCTACTGTTAGCCAGATGAATGATAACAGGGCTGCGCTCAACGCGATGTGCGCCGTGATACAATAGATACTAGGTACATGTAAATACACCGGGGAGAAAATCTATTGGCCAGGAAGGAGCCCGGTTATTCCTAAATAGAACTAATATCAAATCGATAACTCTGGTCACAAGTTGGGATTAAATAATATAAACTTGTAAAGTGACTGAATTTCAAAATAATTAAGGCACCGCACCACGGTAAGTACAGTAAAAGTGAGTGCATTTTCGTTATTCTTTTTTGAACAAACGACGAAAAGGAACAAATTCATTGATTTGCCTGGTTAATATATACCTATTTAATAGTATATAAAGAAGTTTTCACTGCAATTTATCCCCGTGCTTGCAGTTATACCACCCCTCCCCGACCCCACCACCTCACCCTGCTCCAGGTGCATTCCGTCAACAGCGACTGAACGATACGGTTAATAACAAAAAAGATATATGTAAATATATTCAGAAACTAGACACCTTCGTCTATAGCACTACGTACGGAAAAGTTGATATCTCAAAAATTAACAAAATGGCGGACTACTGCATATTTTTCAAATTTTAAAAACAATTTAATGAATGAAAAAAAAAATAGACAGGGTCTGCAACAAAAAAAAAAAATCCCTACCTGGTACCATAGATACTGGTTTTTCGTACAATTTACAACTTGGACCATGCAAATTGAATGTATAGGTTATTTTATTTGCTGTCGGTCAGATTAAAAAATGTAGTTCTGAGAAAAACACGTTCGAACTTTCAGTCATGGGTAATTCGTACATAATATCGGAATTTAGTAACCCACCAATTTTGACATTTATTATTTTTAATATATTCACGAGGTCTATATGACCATCGTTGAAAAGTATAAAAGCAATGTTAGCGGTAGTTTCCTAATAAAGGATTTTAAACGTCGCAGTCGCGCGGTTGAAACTGTTCACTGATAATGCTTTATCTCCATAAATTTTACGAACTTCTTCATAACATTTGAAGAAAGCATTCTTCAAACATCTATCTATCAGAAAATGCAAAACAACGAAACATTTCGAATTTTTACCGTGGTGCAACTCTTTAAATCAATGAAACCTAGCACAATGGCCAAAAGCAATTCACTCTAGATCAACAATGAGAAATTTTGTTCTCCAAAGAATTTGGATTACGATGTATAAAATTGAGTAGGATCTCGGTTAATAAATTCAGCACTTACCTCTTTTCAATTTGTATGGTTTCCGGCTTTGTGGCTCTGCGTGCTGGCTGTTAAGCGGGAACGGAATGAATTTAAAAGGCACGTCTGTCTTTCCCAAAAGTACGCCGTTGCCGCAAAAAATTTTCTGTTGTAGCTGACACCCGCCAATTTTGGTCAAATTTAAAACTGCCCATTTATACATTTATACAACTATTTAAGTTAATGGCGTCAAAAATATAACATATATTGCATTGAATAGTTCATGGAAAACAGAACTTTTTTATGTTTAAATTTTTTTCGCCCGACTTCAATCTTCTACGATATACGGGTTTGAAAAGAAGCCATTTCCAAGTCGAGTGAATTAAGAAACTGAAAAAATTCACTGAGAGTACTTTTAAGTAGTACTTCTATGTAACCAATTGTGGTATAGATCCGAGAGGACTGAAAAAAGTGGCTGAGTTGGTGGAGAACGCTTCATGTAAGTCCAAAAGTATTAACGCAAAAATATTGGAAAAATTAGAGGGATTCCCTAGGGGCAAATACGATATATTTACGAACTTTTGTGAACCTTGGAAATATCCATGGAAATTCCGTCCCAAAACTGTAGTAGCGAGTGTTACACATGTGGTACCAATTTTGCGTAAGCAATTGAACTGGCACTGCGATGAAAAATACTCATTTGATTACATAACACGGGGCGGGGCTTCGAATGAGCACGAATCATCATCTGAAACAAATAAACAAATGAACACGCATTATGTGAAATAAATGAATGTACCATGATTCGTAGAGCTATTTCATGAGCCCCGATGATACCACATCGGGACCCTATCGGAGGTTTTAATTAGGCGCAGACTATGTATTCCTGTATGAAATTACTCGACTCCAGATCAACGCCCTCACAGTGTCCTCCCAGAAACCACTATTAGGGAACTCCCTACAGGATCCCTCACTGAAATCACATACTCTCTGACGGGTTCCTTGACGGGGCTTTCCTACCTTCGTCAGTGATACGTGTCTCATTAACTAGATAGATGGAAAAGTGAAAAAAAAAAGAAAAAAGAAACCGATTAGTTGCACGGGAAGTGAAAGTACTCAGGATTTGGATTTTGTCTAAAATGTAATTGTAGCTGCACATAAGAGGATGCGATAGATCATTCTTTCACCACGGGATGCGAAATTATATTAAAAATAGATTCGGGATAGCTTGGACTCAATCCTCAAAAATTTTAGAAATACTTCCAGGGTACATATTATGAAAAACACGAACAATATTGCGAATGAAGTAACTTACTAGTTCAGTCATGAACAGGTTACTTCTTTTGAAGTATCGCATTTCTCAATATGAGATTTGGTCTAATCACAACTCTCCAGCTTTGGAAAATTTAATTTTCAGATCTAACCACTTTGAGTAGATCCTGGGCAGGTGATAAAATTTCGGATGGTCTAAACGGGATTGAGCTGTATCTTTTGGGATCCCTGGATCAGTTTCGTTCAACGTGCTTCTTTCTGTTATTGGTGTTTAAAATATAAATGATTTACCACACAAGCGTCCACGGTTAGCCACGGTTAGCCTAACCTGAACTTAGCAAAGCTAGATGTACGCACACCCACCCGCCTGGGGAATGGAGCAGGGTAAGGAAACATTATAGTCATTATATACGAGTTCTTGGCACGCCCGACGCCTGAGCGGTTGTTAGTTTCTAAGCGTTGCTAAGTGATTGATGACCCAATCGCAAGTGCAACGATTCGCGATATATTACTGGAATGGTGCAGCTGTACTCAGCACGTAAATAAACAATATTCTGCGAGCAAACAGAATCAACTCAACTTCAGTGAACCACAATGGTTACCGCCTATTGCCTCAAGGTTCCTTCGATAATCTCGGTTAAGTCAGGGACATCGTTTCTTCACGGCCAAGGCCCGTTATTGATGCCAACGTAACCGAATGCCGTTTGTCTCTCGTATAGAGGAATGTCTTAATTACAGGCCATGTACATAACCCTTCTCAGGGTGAATATTATCACACTCAACCGCCCAGTCTGGTTGAACTTGAAATCCGACTGTGGTCTTTGTAACATTTTTGTCACCAGCACAACGGTTGTATGAACATTCAGTAGGAAGGTCCATTACAGATCACATCCTAGACAAGCTACTATACTACCTAGTTGAGGGCCTACGACTGTAAGGATTTTCTGTTGCCGGCCTGATATGGACATACTTACGCTACAGTTAACATTTTTATAGAATTTTACTTTCGTAGCGTAAAGCAGAAATAATTCTGTCACATATCTATAAGGTTATGATTATTTAAAATAAGAGTTTGAGGACGGTCTAAAATCATTCTCTTTAGAAAATGCAAAAAAACTTTTTTCACCTCAATTGTAAATGAATCATGTGATTTATCGGTTACTTGGATATCATAGCTGCCTGTCAATGATAAATATGGCTATGGTAGTACCATTTTTACAAGTACGTGAATCGCGCCAATAGAACTTGGCAAGTCCTAATGTGCAGCGTGTAGGTAAAAAGGCATTAAAAACGCGAAAAAGGAGTTTGCAAGGTAGAAAAGTGTGCGTTCGCAGGCCTCTCCAGGTCGTCCTGGATTTAACATAACGGCTCGACTGGTGTCGACTTCGAGTGGACAACGAATAGAACCGCATCTAACGGGCCATTCAATGCTTTTATGGGTCACCCAGAACCCTCGACGTGACCTCGGTGTGAAACTGGAAACAGATCTCAAAGAAGGTCGGTACCGATCGACCGCCCTGGCGCCTAATCCGAGCATAATGGTAACAAGGTGTGTTATCGAATTGCTGACTCTGTATCAAAACCTGACCCGCTGAATTCGACCTGTTGATTAAACTGTTGTGTACGGTGAAGCGAAATTGCGTCTGTAGCACTTAGTGGAAGCTTAAGGGTACATATAAACACGGATTAGTGTCGTGAACAAAGCATTACAGTTTTCATGTGATCTGCAGAAGGTAGCGTTTACATAATGATCAGTGTTACGTCCGTTCATTATAAAGCACCGCAATGGCGATGATGATAGAATATGGCTCCCTCATAATGGAATTCAAGCAGGCCCTGTTGTTACTGAAATTGCATTGGCAATAATTCTAACGAATTTTGTGTGAGGCTGAATAAAGTAAAGACAGCTCACCCTTCTCGTGGAGGGTGTTTAGCTAACTTGGGAAAATGAACGTAATATCTGATTGTGAGTGAAATAGAAACTATTTGACTATCGTCTTTTGTGTGACCAAAGCATGAGACTTAGAAGTAGGCCGGGGCTGCAATGGGGCTAGGAATCTTGTTTGGAATTCCAAACGATGTGTCGCCTCGAATCCACCTTAATTAATATCATGACCATCCCCGGTGCAGTAGACTGCATTTTTGCTGGTCACTCTGCAGCCTGAACCAACCACCAGAAACTGACCATAGCAAAAATGGAATTGGTGATCTCTGTTCCAAGAATCGACCCAACATTGCAGACCTCGCTCTACCTAGGGCCATGAATCTCCTTCCTCCCATTCCTTCCATTGCAATACTCGCCACGCGAAATATTTGGATCACCAGCTTCTTTTCTTTTACCATTTTCATTCCACCGCAGGCCAGCCCAGTAGTATTTAATGTCACACAAATAGCACAAAAAAGAAGGAGACCAAGAAGAAGCATCAAGGCAATTCGGGTTCCGCTGTTTCATAGTCACTGTCCAATGGCGTGTGGGAGGTAGTCGTGTAAGACTTTACCGTACGAGAGGATGTCAGCCTCTGATGTGACATGAGAAACATACCCAACATGCGATAACGAGTTAAAGCGTGTAAGCATAACAGGTTCACGTGAACAAGCTTTCTTTATTATGCTCGTGCATTATACTTGTGAAACAATAGTGGTAAATTATCCAATTTTGGACTACATGAGTAGATTCCTGTATTTGGTCAGCAAATTTGGAGTTTCAAAGAAGAACGTTTTGTTCTTCTTTTCTTCGATTACTAGGTGCACAAGGTCAACAGAACGAGAATGAGAGAAGTGATACTCCACTCGAGATCAATAGAATAATACTCGATTAAACTATTAAAGACATTTGATTTCTTTCAATAAAGAGGTTTGAAAAAGAAGGATCTTGTTCATCGTGCAATCAAGGCACATTATTTTCAATTCGTAGTACTGCCGACTAGGTGAAATAAATGCATGCGTAACAAGTTTCCAAAAAACAAAGCAGGGACTAACTTTTTCTTCCCAAGGAATACTCGGGTATACATTTCATTCCAAAATAAATTGAAATAGCATCTGATACGTGTCTGCACTTTCCTACCATCAGTAATTACAGAATTACAAGACAGGAGTTTTCAAAGGGTAAAATGGAAGCGGTATTCCCCCGATTTCGTTTGAGTGGTGAAGCAATATCTTCCCCGTATTCTCACTTTTCTCTCTCGTTTCCTTCATAATTTTTCACGTTTTTAATTCACCATAAAATAATTCCTTTCAAGGTGCGGGGAACGAAGTTAGGACGGATCCTGTAAGAGTAGACCTTATACAAAAAAGCCGTCCGCAGTTCTGTAGCTCTGGAAGATAACCTGCATAGGAGAAGAAAAAAGGATCAAGCTGGGGAAGTGAAGACGGGGAGACAGAACCAGTTTCGGAACGGCGGTACATCGGCGAGCCACCAAGGGGAACCAGATGTATGTTTCACACGCAAAGACACGTTTCTGCAAACGGTACACCGCTTCTATATATCTAAATATAGATCGTTGTGCGAATTGCCTCCGTATTAATATCGAATACACGAGTAACGTCGTAGGTCCCTACTTACTCAAGAAATGAGACTCGCGTCGCATTGGGTTGAGAGAAGTGGATTTGGTTTCAGGCTACCCGCTGTCCTCCGTTCAACCGAAACGCACAAGAACTCGGGCGGAATTTATAACCGATGGAATTGTGATTATCATTCCCGTTCATTCGTTTGGCTTTAATTTTCTTTTGTTATTTGCGGGATTCAGGGTTCCTATAAATATGAAGTCTGACATTCAAAATCGATCGGATGACAAGAAGAAATTCGATTCAGGGAGTCATAATTTTAAGAATCACTTCCTGTTTTTACCTCTCAAATTTTCAAGAATTGATATATCATCGTTCTAATTATACCGTATAATCTTGCTGTTGATTTCTAATCGTTCGTAATTATGATGTCGAAATTATAGTGAACTGGAAACAAACATTCAAGTTATTGAAACGTTGCGTATTTCTGATAGAAAATTTTTCAAAATGTTACGCTGGAAAAAAATCTCGAAATCGTCGTTCAATTCGATCACAAATTTGTTCCAACAATTGATTCGGCACAACAGGATAAAAGCATCACTTAATCGGCGTGAACTTAGCGGAAATACCACACTTGCTGTTATTACGCTTCATGACCACAGATCTCTGCGCAGGTGACTCGCCAGGTTTATACCTGATAATTTTGGCTCACGATCAGTGAGTTCACCGTTAGATCGGTTTCCAAGACAAGCGCCGACGGCCGCGACGTCAAGATTCCCCGGCGCTTCAATACTTCGGAGAAATTCGCCTTCACTGAAAATATATTGAAGAGGCAATTCAGCACTCTCGGAGGCACTCAGCGACGAGAAGCCGAGAAACGTGGTCCACGAGTAGCAAACTTGTTCAAATAACACATTCGCAAACCTCGAGAAATGCAACCGGCAATGAAAAAGACGAGATACCAAGGGAGATGTCAGTCGAATATTGTTAGATCGTTTTTCTCGCCATTTATTTGTTTAATAATATATTTATATATTTATTGATATATTTATTTATTTATTTATCCATTTATTGATGTTTTCACCACTCAGCCTGGGGGCAGCGCTCTGGACGCTCTCTTCAAGTAACGGGTTTGAGACCTCGCGATACAATTACCTGGAGCTATATATAGATCCGCAGGGGCCAAGTACGAGTGGAAGTATCATGATTAATGGACTATGAGGCAATTACGGCATGATACTCCTTGCGCGTGGCAGTGTCGTTAAGAGAGGAGAAAATCATCAACGGAGCAACTAAATTCCTACCTTGCATCTTCTTTCCCTACCGTTAAGATTCTAGAGATATCAATTTATACTCCTTGTCGTTAAAGGAATTCACCCATCCACCCTAGGAGTTCCAGACCACGATACAAATGGACGGATTTTCAACGAGGTAAGCTTGCGATTATCGATGTATAATTTATTTACTGACTTCATCTGTTTCCAAATATATGTATGGTGTATACAACATTACATGCAATATTAACAGCTCATGAGTGAATATCTATTACACAGGTTTAAATTGCGACTGTATTTTTATTTTTTTTTTTTGTTCGAACACGATCTGAACATTAGTTTTTGCCGTACGAAAAATCCTCTCGAAGTATTGTTATTATCGTTATTGTTTCACCGTGGTCACTATTATCGCTTATAATAAAACGAAGTCTGTCCAGCAGTTAAACCGTAATACACGGTTATTTTGGAAAATTCTGAGAAGAAACTGTAATAAACAGACTTCTTAAAACTTTTTTTCAAATTTTTACGAGTCACATGATATGAGACACCCTTTAGATTCGAGCTGCTACGAACCCCGCAATAATCTTATGGGAATTGGGTTTCGGTGAAATCGTCTGGATTTTTTATATGTTGTAGATCTTAGCATTCTGAAAAAAAGTCTCCATGGGCACGACCCTCCGCTACAAATAGCTTGGGCGTTAGAAAAATGTTCATCCTATATCCAGTATAGCTTTGAGCAAGAGAAACTAAGAAAAAAATCATTATATCTAATAAATAAGTCTATGGACTCATCCCCTCCTCCAACCTCAATGACCTTACCTGTAGACGACGTCACCTGGTGGGATCTGGTGCAAATAGACGTTTTTAGTTTTTTAATGGAAAAATAGACACTAGAGCGTATAAAAAACGTCACCGCGTTTCAAATAAAACCTCCATCAATTTATTTAAAACGCGGTAACGTTTTTTATACTCTCTAGTGTCCATTTTTCTATAGGACATAGACTTAAAGTGGCCATGTTCGGTTACGTGCTTAAGTTTTATTTATTATAAATAATTATTTTTTTCTTATAAAGAACCCTAGGTAGGTCGATCCCTCCGATATTGATTTAGTTCATATACCGGGACGATCTCTTGAAACATGAAAATCAACTGCGCATGCGCGAGTTTTATCGGCTGTTCGTGCAGGATGGCCATCCCGAGTTTCAGCTGTCAAACTGTTTCTGGCGGCGATGTAGTTGATACGAATTTTCGAGCTTAGAATCTTAAATAATTGAGGTAGTGACTCGGAAAGGTTTGGGAAACATTTGTTATTGGGTCGGAAGGTTGAATCTTCAAAGAAGGGTTCGAATTTAATGCTTACGCTCTTCGAAAATTCAAACGTTAACATTTTTGCACGTTGGCCCCCTGCAGCGCGGACAAAAATATCACTGCGGGAAGATTTCACCGACCAATGAGATTGAATTATTTGGCGCATACGCAGTTGATTTTCAAGTTTCAAGAGATTATCCCAGTATGTTGTAGTGTATTAAAAATTAAGAGACACGTATACCTGTTTATCTGCTAATAAACGGTTTAGAGGGGTGAAAACGACTCCCAAAAATAAGCACCCAACGGTATGATTGCTTGATGCGCTTGATGGATTAGAATGAAATCAACGCTGAAATTTTTCTATTCATTAATAAGATGGACTAGATCAAAATCGGAGCAGTCCACGTTTCCTTGTTAGTTTTTCCTACGCCAAGGAATACTAGATATAAAATGAATATTTTTCTAGCTCCCAAACTATTCATAGTGGACGGTCGTGCCCGATTTACAAAAAAAAAAAAAAAAAATGCAGAAACTTTACTGAAATCCAATTCCCATAAGATTATTGCGTGGTTCTGTGATACTTCTGTTAGATTTTATTTGGATTTTTTATTTTTATTAAAAACTAACGTTCAGAACTTGTTCGAGTAAAACATAGCGTCGGGTGAATACCTTTGCCTTCGGCTCGTGCTACAAACTTTATACTATACAGAAATTGCCAGCTTTCCGCACCAGTAACAGAATATATTTTCTTAATGTTAATCAGTCAGATACCTATGAATCAGTTCATTCACGCGCTTAAGAAATTGATTTTGAATTTTTAATATAATTCAGTGCTGTAACGTTTTGGAGAATGCGGTCCAATCAATTCGGATGTTTGGAAGTCGATTTTATATTTCAGTTTTCTATCCGTCATCTATCTAAATTTCCACTTTTCTACATTTTGAAATCCTTTGAAATATATTTTCTCGTAGGTTAAAATTCGATATTACGACATTCTGTTTTCCGAGTACTCTACATTTTTACCCCGGTGCCGCTGGTTTGATCGTACATTTGATCGAAATTCATTTGCTTTAATAATGAAAATAAATATTCACCTATTATTGTGATTTCATATGTTTAATGCGCACATAAAAACTATTTATTCAAAGACCGAATTGGTCCAACTGTCATAATGAATAATGCAACACTATAAAATCAGTTTTCTAAATTGTTATTGCCTGGCCCTAAAACACTAAAAAAAAAAGTGTAAAGGCTGCATATAATTGCACTCATAAAATAGTTACATTCACGTTTCTTCATAGAAGGCATTTTTCTTTTATTCACAGCTGCACTGGGGAGCTACTTTGCGTATGCGTGCAAGACATAATATCAAAGTAAATAAATGAAATTATTCCATACTGATCCAAGTAACAACAAAGAAATAACAGAAACAGTAACTGATTGTCAATGAAAAAAAGGGAAAGAAATTAGAAAACAGATGTTTCCTGAGATTGCAAAGCAAGTGACCAAGTAATTAAAATTTCAGATAACAATATACAAGTTTCGTTTCATAAGGCTTTCCAATCATTGAACGACTAATTTAATCAACATTAACCGGAACGAAAAACAGCCCAATGATTAAAACTACACAGCAACTAAACAACCCTAGAAGCTTCAATGGGATTCGTGACCCTGATGTCTGGTACTCTCCTTGTCAGTTTATTAAATGAATTGACCATAGAAATGGTTTAGCTCAAACATTTCTCACTTCAATCCAGCTGCTGACGCAAGTGAATGATATTTTACATAACACCAAGCGTATAAATTATTCTTCTTTTTATTCAGACATCTTTCGTTAATATCAGTTGCCCGATCATTTGCCTTTAGTGTGAGCGTTTACGATCATATAAAGCTACAATGTGGTGATTTCAGTGAGTGCTTCTAGAATTCAATGCGGCACCATTACAACTACTCAAGGTATTTAATGGGTCGGTAAGATAGGTATAATTTGATCAACTTCAATGATATATAATAATACGATACGGTGAGTCGTGAAAAATAGTGCTATCTTTTTTCACAATTCTCTTTCGGAATCCTTTATACTTATTTTAATCGCATCAGTTGATCACGAATTTTTCGTCCAGGCAGTATCATAACGGGCTTGACAATAATCTGGATTTGAATATCTTTTGGATATGTATGAGGTACATTAGTAGACAGTTTCATAAGCACTTTCAAAAATAAATGAAACATATTTATTCGTATAAAACATCACATGAGATTATGTGCCTTAAACGCTAGTTTTCAACCTAAGCATACCGATGAAAATAGATAAAATTGCTGCCACGTGAGGGTCTTAGTCTTGAACTTTCGAGGTTTGGCTCTAGAACGACATACATTTTGTCAAAAAAATCAAAAGTGTCGCACTCTGATAAACAAACTTGTTTCCAACGCAAAAATAATATGACACCATAAAAACTATTTAAATGACTTAAATGTACGCTTTGAGAGAAGAAATCGTATCCTCACTTATTCGTTAATTTCGTTCGTTAATAATCGTATGACAACTTATTTGAATATATCTTTTCCGGTAAATTATAGCCTTACATCTGTCGCCATAGCTTTGTTCGATCGTTGTCTTAAAATTTCAAACTCTCAATTTCTCAAAAAAAAACTTAAAATTCGTAGAAACAACTCTTATTTCAAATGGCTACCCTCTAAAATTCATCAATGATATTAAAAAGTATAGAGTTGAAGAAATGTACATTTCGATTGATTGGAATATAGACTCGAACAATCAACCTAATGATAATGACAAATTTAAGAACACCATCTCTATACCCTATATTGAAAATCTTTCTAGCCAAATTAAAAAAGTTTTGAAAATTGAAGGCATCGAAATTACGTTTAGAATTAATAATACTACTAAATATCCTCTCTTTTCTCATTTAAAATCTGTAACTCCTAATTTAGATAAAATCAATTGTGTGTACAAAATACCATGTCGAGACTGTAACAAAAGTTATATTGGACAGACGTCACAACATTTAAAAAATAGAATTTCTGGCCATCGCTCAAATATTAAATGCCATGATACTGAATGATGCGCTCTAGCAGAACACTCCTTGAGTCTTGGACATCATTTTGATCCTAATAACTCCATAACCTTAGCTACAGAACCTAATTGGTATAAACGCAATATTAAGGAAATGATCCATATTTTTAAGAACAAATGTAACTCTGTCAAAAAACGCACAGATCCAACATCTCAGCCATCTATACTCTAACATTCTCTAGTTTTAAAAATTGGCGCCTTTAGTACGTTGTTATCAGTCTCAAATCCATATTGCTCCCACATAGATCAATATCACACCTCATTACCATAGATTTTTGGATCGATATCCGCTAATCTTCACTTCCGTCCAAGATGCTGAACTAACAACACCTAAGCAGGCACAGGTTGTCAAATTTTGTGAGTAATCCGTCTATATCTTGTTTGATCTCTTTGTAATTCAATTCTTACACAATTATTAACTTTTTTAGTCGTCAAATTTCATCCATGTGAACTATATTTTATACTATTTTCGCTAACCGCAATTTTAACACTTAACCTAAAAATTGTCACTTAAGCATGTGACAATATATATTATATAACTAAGTTAAAATAACAGCAACTATTCTTACTGACATAGTCTCTGTTCCAATTAGAATTGTTTTCTGAAACATTTTGTAATTATTATAGCCTGATGATGGTCGGCAGGGCCCGGCCGAAACGTCGCAAACGCAAACATGTTCGTTTGCCCAACAATTAAATATTTATATTTACCTGACCGGATTTCGACTAAACCTTCTTCATTCTTCAATATACCTCCTGGTCACTAATACTTCACAAATATAAGCCTTACAGTTTTTAAGATCGAAATTTTTGAAAACTTTATATCGAGAGATTGGATTTAATGAGCATTCTTTTGAAAAAGCATGGATGATAGTTTGAGACGGTACTGAAACATGAAAATAAATTAGCCAAACACTAGATGGTCAGGATCAACCGCAGCTCGAGTTAGCATGAAATATCCTGTATCCATAACGAAAAACGGAATCATGGGCCGAAAGCAAGTTATTGATGAATTGCACATTGTCCGACAAGAATCATGCATCACGCGACTAGTTTCCCGTCCCCAAGCTCAATTCTCCGCTGAAACCACACACTTGCGTAAAACTGGTGACAACGACTCTAGAAAATCAACGACGTTGCAGTGGATTCTGATCTCCGTTCAAGGTCATCGTGCGCTTTGTTGTTCGCTCGGTGGATCGCCGGACTTCTTCCAACCAATCATCAGTCGTTTCATCTCCCATCCTGCAGAGCGTTCCGGCAGAGCCACGGCGATCATGCGGGAATCGGTCCGCGGTCGTCCGGAGACGCGATTGTCAGGAATAAAAGGAGGAGCTGAATGGATGGGAAAGAGGAAAAAGAAGTACCTACTGCCGACGATCAACCCTGCGCGCCGACCGGGACGATACACCAAGTTTTCTCTTCTGCATCGGTATCGGCATCGGCTCGAAAGCCGACCTTGGAGGCAGCCGTGTAACATCCGTAGAGCCTGGTCACAGACCGTGGACGAATCGCGTCAATAACAAACAAACTTTTTGTCGATTAGCGAGCGAGAGAAAACGCGCGGATGGATAAAACCGGACGATCTGATATTATACGCACACAACAGAGCCAAGGAGTCCAGGGGCCCAACCGACGCGCAAGAAGAGGATGCACGAGTACAGGCAAAATCGAGATTAGCATGCCCCATTAACTTTTGACTCGGCTCAACGCCCGTCCAAGATGGTGGACCTTGGCTGCAGCCAAGGTAACTGCTAATCTGCCTCGATTCCGGCCATTCCACGGTACGACAGGACGACCGGCGAGTCGCCGTTAATGAATCGAGACACCTTCGAGATCTCAAGGTCATTCTAGTTCTTCCGAGTGGAAACATTCCTCTTCGTTTCCACATTGTATAAATGTTGTTACAGCTTTCATTGGATCTAATCCAACGACCTGCACGCCAAGGTCGTTTACGGTCGAACATCTCGGGAGAAAAACAAATCAGGAGACATTGTGTCAGGAAAAAATGGGTTTCGGAGTCGCAAATTTTTATTTGATATCTGTAATAGGTACACGAGCATGTCTAAATACTTGTTCCAGTGAGACTTACATGTGGAACAAAAGAATAATATCATTTTCTGAAACAATTGCTAGACATTTCTGAGACAAGATTTATTCAAGGCTTGAAATGATAACTTAATTTTACAAGCTAACTTCACATTTCTGATATGTGCCGAGTCTGTCAAATCTACTTTGAACAGTAGATTTACGAGAAAATCTAACCTCATGATACAATTGAAATACCAACAGGTTGCAGTTTCTAAAATACGCATATTCTTGCATCAATCTCCTTTTTCCAACAAGAACGTTTTTTTTTTTTTTGTTTTCTTTTGAACAAAAGTACTAACGTACACCATGCGCGTTATAGACTCCATCTTGGGTGACGTACAGTGAGTGGTAATAAATCCTGAAAATTGCAGAAAAGGGAGCGTTGATAAATGAGAAATCGCATATCAAGTTCTAGCTGCCATGACGTATCAGTGTACAAATGATCATTACATCCAGGTGCATGTAATACCCCTACATCCGTGACAGAGAGACTGAATGCAATTTGTTTTACGGTGAAATAATTTAAAACGGTAGAAATCGCTAATGAATAAATTAATCAGCTTGTTAATTGGTCGTATTGTAATACAATTTATAAATGTTCTGTTATCTCCGTGTGACCGTCGAGGTTTTACGATATCTTGTTACCTCAAGATCGTGTTGGGATAATGCAGGAAACGAAAGATTCATCAATGTGCCGGCTACTCATGTGATTGACACGCCAAAGTGTCCGTGTATAGTCTCATCATCCTTGGCTTTACCTCGGGAAGAAAGGTCGACATTATCCAGCGGAATTAGTGGTGTAAAATAAAAAATAACGACACGTAACTGTACAGCGGGTAAGACAATGAACTCGTAATCATATTTATGTATATGCACCTAGTAAACAATGGCTTGGTGTAGACTGGATGCAGGCAGGTATCGATACAAAGGCTCGTACATACCGGGCAGAGTGATCATCGTTTAATTATTACGTCGGATGCACGGTAGTAGGTTTACGACGTATGGAAATCCCGAGGCAATTCGACGTGCGCGTCAGTCAAAGACTTTCAGGTGCTCAGAACGACCTTCGAAATGACGAAGACGCGCGGCATTTCTTCTTTTTCTTGTTCTGCGCGCTTCTGCAGCGCCTTCTCGCCTAGCTCCGCCTGATTATTTGTTACTTTTTTCCGGTTCTTTTTTCCACAGCCCTTTTTCTTTTTCACCTAATGACAGCACCGGCCGCCGTTACTAAGGTCTAGTCATACCTATTCCAGGCTTTGTGTAGGATCCTCTGAGACCAGAATTTTTACGGGTTGTTTTATACGCTGTTAGTCACTTTCTAAGAACTCGAACTATCATCCTCCGCGGCCTTGTTTATGGTATTAACATATACGCTCGGCTGTCTTATTGCGGTATAGATTATACCATCCAAGGGTGGGAATTACAAAGCTGTGAGGAAGTGCCCACCCTTCCAGTACGGTAGGTACTATACAATCTATAAAATATCAAAAGCCTAAAGAGAATCCAAAAAAGGCTGTGTCAAATGGTGAACTTGCATCAGCTATTATACGTGACTATACTCTACAGATCTCGCCTCGGAAATTGAAAAAAAAAAAAGAAAAATCGAACCAGAGCTAAATATTTCGATGAATATAAAACCGAACGAATAATATTATAATTGTGAATGCAATGAGATTCGTATAAAACTGCAATCAAACCCATCTTCCAATATTTATCTCGAACGACATAGAAAATCATCGTAGAGGTATTCCGATAGATGAAATTTAAAATACAAGGGTGTCGGGTCGGGGTTTGAAGCTGGTGATGAGTCAATCAGTTTTCGAGGTAATTATTCCAGTCACAGACTGGGCAATTTTTTTCAGAACATTACGCTCGATAAGAGGAAATCGCAAGCAAACATCGCGTCTCGTTTCCTGCAGTCGATGAATATTACATTGTACAGTTATAAGGTCAACGAGTATTTTTTTTTTTTACTTGTTATTCATTGGGTTTATTTTTTCGTTTGGAAGGAGAGTGAGACAGGTAACTAAAGGGGAATTATCGAAAAATTAGCGCAATTAATGTTGACTAATGTTGACTATGGAAATAGCAACGGGATACCAGCAAGTGGTTAATAGCAGCATAAAAGCGGAAAGTGCGCACAGTTCCTGGGAGGAGACGAGCATGGCCATGATTGGGAATTTCCTAATAAACGGACATTTGACATCAGACCGCATGTGTGCGGGAACTCCATACCTGGTCGCAGCGGACGTCGAAGTAAGGGTCAAACTGCATTTCCAGCCCACGCAATACCTTGGAACGTGAGTGAGGCTCTTTGAAACGCTGAAGACCCCGACGGTATCACCTGTATATTCTACGGCATTCGACATCTAGACAGAACACGAGAAAAATGTAATCGAACGCGATCCACGGAATCCACAAGAAGGTATCCATAATGCATGCGGCAAGTCGACGAAACCAAAAGAGCAAGTTCTACGTAGCCCTTTGGCGATTCACTAGTCGTCATCTGCTAATTGCAATCATCATGCCAATATAGTTTGGACTAGTTTACTTGGAGTTTTATTTTATATTTTCCTTTAAAAGCTCACGGCTCTTTTCACGCATACTTCGACTGTACAACAACAAGGCTTGTCGGCGTAATGACACAGCTTCGATTCGGAAATATCCTAAAAGTACGAAACGGAAATACTACATGCCAACACGGGTTGGTAACAGTCTTCGAAAAATTGATAGTCGTAACCGAGAGAAAATGAAATGTTTGTAAATAAATATTGGACTTATGAGACTGTTCGGAAATTAAAGTGGATAGCCTGTCACACTGGCAATGCTTTTTGAATGATGAATGTCGAGAATAATCATTTATCAGCGACAAAACAATATCTAATTTGGCCATTTTATTGCTGATATCTTTCTCTACATAAAAACTATATGGCAGCAATGTATAGACCAATTAATCTAATATTTCTTCTCCGTAATTTTCGTTTTCCGCTCTACTAGAAGAAGAAAGCATAGTTCTGAAATGTTCTAAAACTGTTTTAGAATCCTACACTCTCTGAACCACGCAGGTATTTATAGACCATGGCATCAACAGGTTTAATCGATAATGATATACATAGGTACTCGAAGTCAGGCAAAGGGATCCAACCGAATTGGCACTGTGTGTTGTAGCCATGTGTACTTTTGTATTAGCTAAACGAACTCCACATTGACTCTACCGGCTGAATAAAGTGAAGCGGTAAATATTGGAATTGATTGAACAGCTGACTGATGTTTTCACGAGATTCATACGTGAATATTAGAAGATGCTGCATTGACAGCTGGGAAAGATGGATTGTCACGGTGAATTAAAGTCGCAAACTGATTAGTATGTCAAATCGTCTCTCTATTCACACGTGTCCGATTTCCCGAGGAGCGGAGAAGATAAATGTGCGACCGTCCGATGACCGACTGCACAAGTCCCTGCTCTCCGTTAGTTTTAATTAAATAACTGTCTGACGGATAAACCTTTGCTGTAGGTGAATCGTGGTATTAGGGATGTCCAGTGTCACCAGATCAATTCAAACGTCGGGGCCATTAATTTGTCGTATAGTACAGACACAAGGGGGAAGGCTGGACAAGGCGGATCAGGTCGTCATACCGGGTTTGCGAGTACCGCGAACCGCGTGTCGTTTGGCTGCGAGACGTAACTGCAAAGCCATAACCATTAGGTTCGATTGAGAATATGTCTAATCCTTAGGTATAAACGCATTGGTATTCGCCGAGTCGAATACTATTTTGTTGTACCTGATCGAGGCGGCATTCCTGAAGACAGGCACTGACCATTGCCACGGTAGTGGTAACAGTCATACCGTTACCAACTATGTACGTGTACCTATAACGTATACGCGGGATAGGATGGGCATTCAAAGGTTACTCATGTGCCCGGGCATAAGTCAATGCAGAGTAAAGAAATAAAAAGAAATACCAAGAGGGAAAAATTAAATCTCCGTTGCAGGGTCATGGTGTAGCGAATTTCCCTTACATGCGTCATTGCGGCTGTAGTTCCAGTCTTGTGCAAGCCTGTGTGCGAGATAAAAATTTTCCGTATTAACAGAGCTATAAAACCGTTACTACGTATGCGAGTAAATTATGGAGCTGTGAACGTCTGGGCTAATCGTCACGGTGTCATAAAATTTATAAAAAATTTTAAATACACCTCCTATTCCCACCCACGCCAACTCAAAACTTGTTGTTCGTCGCCCCGGGTAGTTCACGCTTGTTTCATGTACGAAGGCATCGCTGTGCGGCAACGTGCATTAAGATATATATCGTCTGTCAACCTGGCGAAAAATACACGCGTGTGGCAAAGAAAATTGAAAGATGATAGTCTTGCACAGCTATCGGTTGATCCTGTACTTGGTGAACACAATGATTAACAACACTCCGGTGGATTTTATTCGTTTACTACCCAAGTCCAAGTTGGTGAACCGGTATATAATTCTATTCTTCAGCAATAGTAATTTATTGCGTGCACGACTGCAAAACTTTAATTGAAAGTCTTTATTGAATTATTATAATATTGTGTTACAACCTTTCTTATTCTCGACGTTGCGAGGGCTGACAACATGATTCTGAATTAATTTTTGTACTCTAAAGATTCGATATTCAACGTTTGGGTTGTTTAACCCTTCTGCGCAGGCAGCCGGCTGTGAATCCTGGGGGACCGGAGGCGCTATCTCCGGGTGAGGTCCACGGGGATCGGTGTGGGTCTGTGAAAATGCACTCTTCGAATGTCGCTAGACCCTGACTGCGTGTGTCGCGCCGCTTGCCTTTATTAGTGCAGCTCAAGCCCGTTTACGAGCACTTGAAAACGGGCGCTGAACCGTCAAAGGAGTAACGCGACACTGATTACTATTTCGCGAACCACCGCCGCCACCACCACTATTATCGTACAGCTCTCTGCCAGCAACAGTTCGCCTTACGGTAGCCAAAACGAACTTCGTCTTTTCGCCAGAACCTAACGAAGACTTTCCTAAATGGCGCCAAACATCCACGCTGATTTTTCTCATCCCACGATTCTTAGAATATCAATGAATGTGACACTATCAGAAAGAGGCGTGTTTACAGAAGTTTAATCATTTATTTTGCAATTAAAATCAAACTTTTGAACTCATTTTTTCACTGGACATTTGAAATGTTCTAAAACAAGCCATGATTATAGATACTCAATTTTCGCGAGTGATTCAGCAAGTATACAGTGACATTTTTAGAGATCGATTGTGAAGGTAAAATGGTGCCAATTTGGTATTTAATCAGACTGATTCAACAATTATTACCCTTTGGATATGACATGCTTCAATTAAATGTAAATTGTGAGAAAATTTCATTTTAAAGGTATTTGACACTTGTTGCCAGCACCGCAGTCAGTTTGGTGTTTGCGCTTTTCATTCGCAACTCGTGTTGTGAGCAACGCTGAGTTAGGACTGACGCAAAATGGAGTACTCCAGAAAGTAAAATTTAATCAAGCTTCGTACTAATATTAGCGATCGAAATTGCGTTCCTAGTATTGAAAATGCTAATATGTTCTACGCCCTCTGTGTGATCGTTCATAGAATTGGACTATGGAGGAATTTATTGGTTTTGCAGGAGTTTGCTGACTATGTACCAAGCGCTTATTAGTTGAGGTTGTCGAGTAGTTCAGATACAAGCTGATGGGTATGTTCCGCCTGCTGGCGCAACACAACACCAACAAAACGACGTCGTTACTAGTTTTACAGTATTCGCGTCGTAAACTGAACTAGGAACTTATGTTCCAAATGCAATTTCCACCTGTTTAGTAACTGCGTATTACCGCAATAACCTTCTGTAAAGTGATCAGCATCCCTCTTGAGAACAAACATCTCTGTATCCAAACACTAGGATGGCAGAAATTACGACGTAGTTCACTGACTGCAGTGGAACAATCCATTATTCGTAGGTACACACAAAAAATATCGTAACCCACATCTAAGTGAACTGATGCATTTAATAGAGATATTTTTAAGTCACTGAAAATTGTCGCCGACTCATACAAAATATTTAATATAATTCAATATAATTTGACTATATAAATTTACTTGGCCTCTTAACGTGTAATACTCAGGCTAATTGAATAGACATTTATGAAACAATTTCTGAAGCTGAAGCAATGCGTGTCACGCCCTACGGCGTTTCTGTTACTTTGTATCGAAGTGACGCGGAGTTTTGGCAACTGGGTGGCTTTGATTCCCAATGTAAAGGTATTTTGAGATGAATATAGGGATATTCTGTATGCAATGAAGTATTCACGGTGAATTTTTTACGTATCATCAGACTTTGAATTGATTCCGCGTGCCGGGAAGCCTGGAAGCCAGTAAAATCACGTAGGTACATCCATAAATCTACACACTGCAGTTATTACGACTTATGCCATTGTGAAATCAAAGGCTATAACTCCCTGGACTACCGATGCTTTCATTTCTATGCATACAAAAAATAGGTACTTCCGATTATTCTTAATTATTTTCATCATCCCCAAAACGTGAAGTTATAGAATTCAACCTTGATTAGTAATTAACTAAAAATAACGTGGGTGGTACAAGATACTGAATGCAATTTCTAATTATTGAATACCTCTTCAAGACAAGACGGAAAATTATTTAACGTTACTGTATGCATAGGTATTTAAAATAAAAGAATTTTTTCATTAAATTAAAGATTCCAGTTCCTTCTAATAAATTACTAACTTTGAATGAAATGACATTTAACTGTTTTATAAGGTAATTTTGCACCAAATATTTCCAATTGCTTCAAAAAAAGTCCAATAGGTTCACAAACCAAAAACAGTTTGCATTGATTTGTACAGATTTTAATTAGCCGAAGTAGTACATTTTCTGGTTACATTGTGAAAAAATTGTTTTAGATTTGACGCCATTTTATCATTGTGAGTAGTCCCAAGCTGTCTACTCCGTTTGTGGTGTTAATAAACAGTGTCAAAAGCCTAATGTTGAACTGGTGTTTGCTATTAACACCGAATTAACACCAAGCTTTTGACACTTTGAAACCATTTTAATATCGCGTGTAATCCTAAGAAGTTCACTCCGTTTGTGGTGTTAATAAGCAATGTCAAAGGCTTGGTGTTTAACCGTTGTTTGCTATTAATACCGAATTAACACCAAGCTTTTGACACTGCTTATTAACACCATAAATGGAGTTGACTTCTTGGGACTACGCGCGGTGTTACAATGGTTCGCTTAACACCGAATCCATTCATCCTAACTGATCTACATTGGCACTGAACTGAATTGGTGTGATCAGAATAGGAACACCTCTGAGGTATCAAATTAACACTTGGCTGCATATGTAATGTTACCAATTGGTTCAGTTATGTACAACAGGGTGCACATGTGACGTAGGAACACCGAAATTAGTGGCTTTATTTGAAATTAAAAAATTCACCTTGATATGATTTTAAAAGATTTTTTTATTTAATTTTCAATTGTTCAACACATTTTTGTCGCAGCGTGTTACAGTTAGAAACTTGCTGACCAGGAACCAAAGTAGATGGCTTTTAATGTTCCATAGATGACCACAGATAGTCGGTTCGAATTTTGAATAAATGAAATGAGGCGCTTTGTCACGGTTATGATATCCTTGGGCCCTATCTGTTGCAGGAGAAATTAGTGTCAGTCGACGCCTGGTGGCTACCCGTTGTACTTGTTATAACTTGAATTTAGTGTTAAAGAAATGAAAGAACACAAGCATGGAATGAGCCTGTAACACTGAATTATGTCAGTCAAAAGTAATTAATCCTATCCACTCTGTGCTGATGCGAAAGGAAACGTGTCGCGGTGAACAGACAGTGTAATAGAATAGTTTGTACTAAAATTTACACCAAAACCAACCATTTATCACTGACGGGTGTTAATTTGTAGTCTATGCTCATAACGGTGTTAGTAATTATTAATGAACACCGTTCTCTCCTATACCGCATCCAGAGTGTCGTTTTTGGTTTTCCTCGGTGTTAATTTGACACCCAAAAATTTGACTACGAATACCATTGTACTTTGCACCACCAATTTTTTACAGTGTATAACTTATAAAAATTAGAAAATGATTATGACTGCTCCACGACGTGTTTCTCAGTTTCTTTCGCAGTAATTCCATTGATTGTATGATATTGTGTTATGTTAAACATTTAGGGTACGTATATGTACAGAAAGATTAATCAATTCAAAGAAGATCAATTTGTTTAATTGCAATAAATTTTCACATTTCTATACAGTTGAACAAAATGTTGCATATTTTGAAATAAAATCTTGTTTGGCCTTCTTCATTCAATATAAATGAATTGGTTCATTGTTACCTCAAAACGCTCATCAACTATATGCATCCTTCAAAGTATTAGTTTGGCGGGACGATCTACTTCCTTCAATCTAAGAAATGTTTCTAAGCTCGAAAAATACTCTAACAAAATATTTTTCGAAGGAAACTGCTTGTTTATTTTTTATTTTATTTTTTTGCATTTTGCCATATCAAATAAAACTTTGTTCACTTCCAATAAATTTCTACTTAGAATTGAGCAAAGAGATTAGAAAAACAAAACGTTGGTTTAAGACGAATAACTTTTTCTCCAAATGTAAGCATCGAACCTACCCGTTTGGATCAGCAGACTTTATCTATTATCGATGAAAAATCCTCTTCTTCGTTGATAAAATTTTCAAATGCCGTAATTGAGTTGCATTGTTAGGTCGACGTCGAGATCATAATATTCACACGAAAGTATGCATAGATCTTCAGGTAATCACTAGATGGAGGCAAATTGTGTTTGCAGAGTTGGAACGAGCACGAGGACAGGAAAGAGGGCTACATGAAGGGATCCGGACTGATGCCACGCAGGACTTTCGGTACATGACTGTTAACGGAAACTTGGATGATTGCGTAACCCGGGCAAGTCACTACGCTTGGTAACCAAAAGACCGTTTCAGCTTCCCAAAAAAACTACATAGGCGATCTTCGTTTCTCTGCGTTAGAAATTATTACGACCGACATTCGTCTCTTAGACTATATGATGAGAAAGAGAAAATATTTGTTGACGTGAAAACTGGGGAATTCATCGTTCATGACCGGTTTAAAGTTCTATGCGAAAAATTTCTACCCAAAGATTGGCGTCGAATTCAATTTTCCCTCAGACTTGAATTTGTTGCGTCCTTGGAGGCACGCTACTTATCCTCGTGTATACGTATCTACATCAGAACGCTGTTATTTCTTCACTAGGATTCACTGCCACGCGCTGTAAGTGTACTTTATTGGCTAAGCGAGTGATTTCACCATATGGTAATACATCATAACGACGTTATTACTGCGTGAGTAAGCGATTTCAATTCCCTAAACGAGTGCCTCCTGAAGAACAATTCACTCGCAAGCCGCAAGGTGGATACTGTGGACTTTCATCGAAGGTATGAATGAAGAAGTTATTCCGTATATTCGCCTTTGTAAGACAAATACAGAAACTTGAGACAGATAGATGAAAGATCAAATTATTTTCATTATTTAATATTTCATTAATATTGTTAAAAGTTACCCTTTTACCTTGTATATTTCGAAGCTGTGACATGTATCCCTCGGAAGTTGCATGAAATTCACAATATCGTATGAGGCTCGCTCAGATATAGGAGTATAGATATAATTTTGGAGGTGGACTTAATCCCACTATAAATTGCGTTCAGTAGAAACGAAGTTTCGACGTATTCAAGTGGTGAAACATGATGAGCACTTGGGCTCATGACTGACTTTTCGCACGTGGTATGCTGTGTGTATTAACTTGGTAAAGTATCGTTTTCAGTCAGCCAAGCCAACTTCTGTTTGCTGAATCGATGCATTTCGAGTTTTGAATTCATGCAATCGATGCTTTGCTGTTTAGAACGCTTTCATTTCCTACTTATGAATTTCGTGGAATTATGCAGATTCCAATAAACTTGCAGATAAGCTATCGGAATACTTGGTTAGCCATTATTACTGCGAAACAGACTTGTTTCACCCTCAAAAGAGAGTACGTTTCAATACATGTACATATATCCAAGCTTCTAACGATTTATGTAAATTCTCTCCAATCCTATCGGAGACCTAATATTTCAATACTGCACTGAAAGAAAGAGGTGGTCAAAAATGTCCTGAGTCCTCATTTGAGGTCAGGCAAAGTCATTAAAAATGTCACCCTGCAGCCATAAAAAAGGAGGTCAACCCACAAATCAACATTAAGACTTTACATAAACCTAAATGCACCATATTTTCCTCTCAATGTAAAAAAGTTACGATACTAATCATAATTTGTGACAAACACCTGGATTCACTTCCTTCACATCTTTGTATTTTAAAATTTTTGATATAATTTGAAAACATATTCAAATAAAAATCGAACAGTGCCATATTTTGAGTTTTGTTTTTCAAAATGCAATGGACTCAAGACCTTGAGCTACGAATGGAATTGGTTCTTACTTAAGAAATCAATTTAATCTGATCGGTTTCTGTATATTCCCTTACACATAGCTCGCGCCTTTTCTTCTCAATCCACCTATGATTTTTTTCACATCATCTGAATATTTTGCAATGGAGAAATTGACCTAAAACTTTTTTATGACCAGTTGCGAATTTTGAAAATTATCTTCGAACAATCATGAACAGAAGCCGCAATACATTTTTAGTGCCACCAGTATTTAACTAGGTTATTGATTAGTTTCGATATCGCTGCCATTTAATGCTACATAAGAATTTGTGAGTGTACATAAATATAGAAATTGGCATTAGCTGATGATGGTTCATGTAAATCGAGCCCATGTCCAGCATCAACGGCGAAACACCTCATTTCACCATTCCATCAACTTGTATGAATTTCGATTACCCACAAAAGTTTGAAATCTCAGAAAACTTGCGATCAGCTATTCGGATCAACCATATGTCACCACGTTAATTAGGATTGCTATAAAAAACAAAACTGAAAAATAATCATTTGGTGAGATCGAAGCTTAAGGTCTTCATTCTTTCCAGCAATTTCGCTATGGAACTATGAGGCGTGCCATGAAGGCTGAATGGTTGTAACATTAGGAACACATAAAAAAATGAACAATCCGAGATGTTCTCTCGGCAGTACTGCAGGGTATACCCATGCCAGGAACGAAGATGCAAGAGTTCGTGATTTGTTGTACGGAATTGAATGGATGAGCGCTGAATGGAGCCTTATAAAATTCTCGTGGCGGATACGTTTTGCGTCCCAGCGACACGTGAAACGAAGAATTTTCAACCCGGACCCTGCGGTGTGCCCAAGGGGAACATGATTCCTGAAACGTCAATAGACGGATCGATCGATCGATCGTTCGATCGATTGATTCAATTACCGGAGCATCGGTTCGTAACGGGACTCGGTTTTAGTTCCAAAAGAGTACCAAACTCGTCCAAACTCTCGGCTCCATCCCACCGAACGGAACTACAACTAAACTCGAGCTAGATGGGTTGGGTACATACAACTGTGGGATTCTTGCTTAACTCTTTTGCCCAGTATAGAAAAGGTCACTGCTCCTTCTCCATTAACTCAGTGGGAGCTAAAACTTAGGTAAACGCTCTTTGAGAATTCGGTAATACAGTAGTCCGCGCTATCTAGACGAAACGCTCTCGCGGCTATTGTATGCAGACCAACAGTGGCGGACGTACCCAACTTATTACGCAAGTTTTAAGTACTTTAATCTGAAATTAGCTCTCCTCCATCGTGGTCCAAGAATCGTAGAAGGTATGTTTGAACGCGCGTTTCCGCGTAACATATCGTGTTCAGTAACCAATCAATGAACAATAGAAACATTTTTCCTGGTCTATTGAAATGTACCTCATTGATCAAAACATGAAAAGTAATGATAGGATAGTCGTGGGATTCCTTAATGTTTAAGCTTTCGAAAGACGTAACGTTTTGTACATACATATCCGTGCTGAAAACGCAGGGGTACTCGTTCCTGAACATAATTTTTATCTGAAAGACCCCAGAATGAACGCCTTCCACACTATGTGAAGTTTCGAACAAAGTACACGTGTCAAGTATCATTCAATTAGAGAAGTGGAAAATATTAATTATAGCTCTAGAATGCGATCAAATGTTTGTATCAGTTATTCTTATCAGCATTATTCATCCATTAGTGTATTCACCGTCCGATCGATCTAGAATTTCCCAGATAAGTATATACGCTTCCAGAATTTTTCTCTACAAGCAAGCACCAAACCAGTGTCAACTTCAGTCGTTCACTATTCATTTTTAAATGATACCGTATGAATTGGAGTAAAAACTTTTCCAAACTCATTCTACTTCTACGACTTCCATTCAACAAACAAAATGTGTCCACCACATACTTAGCGATGTACGTAGAATGGCTTTAATACCTGCACTTCCGGCTAGAACTGACGTTAGAGGCCGAAAGAGCACCTAACGAAATAGTATATTATACAACTAGTGCGCAAAATAAGTGATTCTCGAGATCACCGGTGCGCACGTGTTGCGTGTACTATTTTTCCAAACAAGGTGTGCAGAGTTCGCTCTCAAGGGTAACATAATCCATGACATTATAATAAACAATGAAGAAATGGAGTGAGGTCGGACGAAAAAGAAGGTGGGGGTAAAGCCCATTCACCAAAAAGAACCCAAACCAAACGTTCTCATACTTATGATAGTCTTGATTGATTTTTACTTTCAAAGAATTTTTCTAATACAAAAACAATGAAGAAATATAATCTTACGTCTATTTCAATTTATCTCTATTCTTCTTATACAGTGATATTCGAAACAAAAATGCAAAATTCGATTCTTTACGACTTATGTGAAAAAATCACTGGCGATACACTTATTCTTTCACGTTGGCTGTATCACCCATCACTTTTTCACATAATTCGTACAAAATCGGAACTTGCATTTTGTTTCAGATCGAAGATAGATAGCCGGAAGTGAGTAGGCACACATGAATACCACTGTACATAGGTACTGAGGAATAAAAATTTTCGTTTGAGGGTTGTTTTGATTTTTATATTCGATGTGAATCGTTTATATTTATTTTTTTTAAACACGTTGATGGTTTCAGTGGAATTATTAAATTGAAATGGAACATTGTGGTGTAAATTCACAGTATTTGATAGATGTATAGATTGATGAATGTTTGAAAAACAGTAGCGCAGCACAGCTACCTGTGACTCATATGTTGAAATTCTCCATAGCAATAGATAACAATATACGAATGACGCTATTGTACAGTTATAAAGATTCACAAGAATCAAGCTATCCTTTGGCTGTTTCCGATGATAACGATGACTCGCGCGGCGATATCACACGTAGAATCTACTTTGCGCACGCTTTTTCACCGTGTGGGTGCATGGAATTTTGCACACTCGAACCCGTGCGCGAAATCAAACTTTGCGCACGCTATTTGGAAACATAAATTTTACGAAGCAACAAAAAAGTGAGAAATATAACGAAACAGACCATTTACCCAATTGCATATCGAAGGCATGAGTGGCGAAATTACCGAACTATGATTAGTGGAAAAATTAGTTCAATTAAATAACCGCCTATTCAAGTAATTCTGGTGGTATACTATTTACGGTACATTTCCATCGGTGGTCAGCGTTCTAGACGTCGAAGATGAACGTTATGATTCCCAATTTAACGAGGGCGTTGTTGAGGAGCAATTTTATCAACGGACATTCTTTCAGGCACATAATAAATTACTGTAAATACTCACCTTGTACACGCAGCTCTTTCACGCGCTGCAAACAAGAGCTCTACATTCGATGGGCTGCGTGATCTCTCGTGCATAAATAAGGCGCTTCTATATTTTCGTCTGGCTATTGCCTGGATAAATAATACGGTTTCGATATGGGTACGTCTGATATTCTCATACCCACATTTGGCCTTCTATTAAGACAACGGTGAAGGGAATTACATTACAAATACGTGTCTGTCGCTGGCCCCCCTCGAGTGATTCTCACAGGCTAACGGATTCATCCAAGCCCTTCGCACTGAGCGTATATGAGTTCTTGTTGAACGGAATTCAAAAAGATTTGAGTTTATACATGCATCGGACATGTGTACGTTTGTATGCGCGTGCGCGCGCGCGTGTGTGTATAAATATAAAAAAGGAAAGGAAAAAGGATAGCCCTCGTTAAATCCGTTGGCAACCTTTTTCAATCGAGTTACAGTTATACATACTTAAATGATACACGTCGGTTGTGAAATAGACGTGCATTAACTCGTGTTCTTAGAAATAATCTTCTACGGCGTGAATATGTCTACGTTCGGCCAATAAAAATCTTTCCACTTTCGTGAAGAAAGCTCGCTAGTTGTGTTCCAATTATTTTTTGCAGACTTCAATTTCGCTAGACAAACGAGGAAAGTGGCAGTATTTTAACGAAGGTTCAAAACTATTGGAAGTCAATCGTCGGCAACTGGAACTGAAATAATCGTTGCGTAGCCACATTACGAAAATAAGCCTCAGTCGTCTAGCTTATGGATTCTTGATGAAACGTGCGTTTTTTTGTTGTGTGGTAGCATAAATTTTTATGGTGTCAGAAAAGGGTGCTACTTGAGTCATGGTACGTGTATTTAATTCGTCGAAGACAATTTCTAATCGAGAGAGTTGTTTTCACGATGAGAAATCCAGGAAATGTTCGATTTCCACGATATTTAACCATTTTGTAGATGTTCAAAGCAACGTGGAAGTCATTTCTCCTTCACCATGGTAACCAGCAAAAATGAAAAAGGCTTTACGGAGGTATTTCAGTTTTTCACACCAGCAGCAGCGGCGTACGAGATTAACGAAGCTTTTATTGTTAAAATTCATGATTATCAACGAAGGTTGAATTCCTCAGAGGTACCGAGTGAGTATTTAACAAAAGCCGACGTCAATCAACCCCCCTCTTAATTTGCTAGTGTACAGATATTTTAATTAAGAGAGAGAAGACCTCGCTGCAGTTACGAAAGCAGCCTTCGAGTATGGGTGAAACCTGCCTCCCAATTCACGCGTGTCGTTTCTTTTCATTATTTCTGATTCTATGCTTTTTATTTGCCGTATTCAGTGCATTCGGAAATCATAGAAATGGGATGACAATCAGAATATTCGATTTGATGTATGCCTCTTTTCCTCGAGATTTTTTCCGTGTGTGCTGGCGATGGCCACTAAGCTAATAAAACAAAATCGATGCATCGATTGATCGAGTCCAAAAAACTGATCAAACATAACTGGATTATATCGGTAAATATTAATGGATGAATCGATTATTTCGTATTTTTTGAAACGGTGCATTTGAAACCAAAAATTCGTAAATTTCAATACGTAGCCTTAAGGGGGGAAAAGTTTTTTGATGATTTATAGTTTCATTCAAAATATATCTCAATTCCAGGTAAAAATATTCATTTATCTTTCAATAATTATATCAAATAGGTACTTGGTAAGTTAGACAATGATGATAATTGATAATTCAATCACATAAATTGATATTGTATTGCGTCATTCATGGGAGTAAAAAACAAAACCGATTGTGATGAAAAATAATCGAGTTTGAAACAAATTCGATTACACTCGGTTAATCGGGAAAAAATAATCGATTTAATCGAAAATCGATTACTTTTTGTCATTCTCAGTGCCATTGATCTCTGCAAATTTCTGCATTAAACGACAGTAGTTCATACGTAAATTCTTTGCATAAAAACATTTCTTTTACGGATAAACTAATACTTTCGTTGAATTCATGGATTCTTAATTGCTTTTTGTAAATACGTCGATCGAATATATCGTTATTCCTCAAACGATTCGAAATGAAACTTGTGGGTGAAGCGACTTTTTCCACTTCTGTAGAAACTATAGCAAGTTTTTCTGAATTTTAAAGAGGAGTCAGTTTCACACGATCATGCCCAATTATCAGGAAGAAAAATATGAAAAGTGTGTCTGACTAGTTGGATTGAAAAGTAGAATGTTTTCTAATTTGATAGTTTTGGAAACATTACAACCGTTCTAGAGAAAAAATATTTTGATAGAATAAAAGTTGTCGTCTTAAATTAGACCAAACTTTGATTTCCTTTTCATCGATTTACTCTTGATTTCCTCCTTTTGTCGAGTAAAATCTTTCAGTTTTGAGACGAAATTGACGACAGAAATCTGGTGCTCGCTGTTCACGATGAGGTACAAACATGAAACCGTCTGTGTAAATTCGTCCGGTCCCGTGACTCTAGGCGTCTAGGTGTTTCTCCGCACTGAGGTCAAATTTTACGTCAATTACGTCGATTAATTGTGCTGTACAAAATTTACGAAAAGTAGGATCAGACCAATTTTTTCAAAATGTTCGTTTTTAAAACACGCAATATCCACACTGAGAGAAATTTTTAGTTCCGGTTACAGCTCAGTCTTTAACTATTTTCATTTTTTACCACAATCGAAAATATAAGTACAAAATGAAAATTAGTTCTGTAGCTGTTACCAGTGTATACTAGTATAGTATCTGCTACTATTCTTTCCCATTACGATCACTGTTACTATATTTTCTTGTAACTGTTGCGAAAATGTAATGCTTGTGCAACAATAAATTGACGTTGAAGCCTTATTTAACTAAAAAAGTACAAATAAACCGAACAAACTGATTTTGCGTTGCAATTACCAAAAAAGCATCAATAATAGCGCAAAATGGTTGCGTGTACCTCGTTTTTCGTAATTCCAACAATAATCCAACAGTTGTTTTTTTTTAACGATACCTGTTTCACTCAATTTTTCCAGTCATTATAACAAATGAAATTTTTCTCAGGGCAATTTTGTTATTTATAGTAAGCAGTAGACGAAACCCTTGTTTTTAAAAAATAGTGTGCATGTAATACCACGGCCATGCTGAATAGTTGCGCAAGATCATCAAGTTTTCATGAAAATTCAAATTTTCTACAGGTATTTATACTAAATTATTTCCATATGGAAATTACTATCCAAATAATTCACCTGACTTTGTGGAATGTTAGTGAGATATGTTTCGATGTATAGCTTTGAAATAATTTAACAATTCCCTTTGATGATAGACTTTCAGCAAAATTTTCTAATACTGTTTAATCAAGTTCGTTAAAACGTAACTCCACTCAACTCGAATCAATCGTGATAAAAGTTCAAGTTATTCATCATTATTGGGCATCAAAATTAATTTGCATGTAATTTATTACAGGTAGAATTATCCAAAGTAAACGTTGAACTGTAATCGATTGATATTATTTATCAACACGTATTTCCAAATCAATGATTAATGTAAATGAAGGTGTGACTATTCATTTAGTGAACTTTGTCGGTATCGAAATAGCTTAAGAGAACGTTATAAAACCGGGTAGTCTGATAAAAAGTCAGATACGGATGACGTAAGATAAATTTGTAATCAAACCAATAACAAACTAAGAAAGCATAATACCGAGTTTCGAGTCATCGAAATACATATTGACGACAAGCGAACAAAAGTGAATTGTCGACACATGTTGAATTCATACCTTTACGTATACAACAATAAGTTTTCGGGTCTTACCCATTAAATATCGAGTAAATTTCACAACATTTCGCGTCAACAGAATTATAAATGATATTATTCGTAGAATACGTTTTGTGCGGTTCAATAACTGTAATTTTCAGCTAATGCAAAAGGCTTTTGCAGCAACAAATTTCATTACCTGCTTCAACCATTGAACTCTTGACTCAACAAAATATGAATTAAAACAAGTTTGATTTGTTTTGATACAACAAATTCATATTTTTAAAACAAAACGATCGAGGAACGTTCAATCAAATTTTTAGTCATTTCAATCGCACATTTTCTTGATACAAAATTCACATTCTCGCAAGAAACTCACGCCGTGTTATATCGAATAAATTGATCGTCAGCGTAATCATTCAAACGCTTCATTGTATTCTATATTGAGTTGTCACAAGTATTTCGTCCGACAAAAGTATTGTGTCGAGTTAAGTGCGTATCGCGTTCGCCGCATTTGACTACAGCGTTTAGTTTAACCAAACGAATATCATTCGATTCAAATGATCCTTTTTCTTCGCGCACGCAACATCTGCGTAATAAGAGGAGGTCTGAGAGACGTGGAGAAAAAGAGATAAAAAAAAATCTAATCCGCATCTCTCAAGTAAACAGCATGTACGAGAAGCAACGCGGGGGGAAAGATAATGTTTTGAGAAATCCGGTCATAAAAAAAATTACGCCGAAGGGCAGGGTCCTTCCGAGATTTCGCGTACTTTTTAAGACGCCAACGACGTCTGAAGCGGGTGTCAGAGATCCGGTGAAGATCGAAGCGGGGTTACACAGCGCTCTGGGAGGCTGATACCGATGCCGTAGTTTCGCTGCTGGTGAAACGGCCTCGGAGGAGTCGTTAAACTTGCATAAATCAAGTGAATTATTTCGCCGAAAAGAATGGCGTCGGAGATCTGTAGGGTCTGTTGCACGCCGACATTTCGAGATATTAGTCTTTGAAACCTTGCCGGCGAAATATGTTCTTCTTTTTTTTTTTCTTGCTTTTATCCCCTTTCCCTGTTTTTTGATTTTTCCTTTTTTTTCAACTTCTTACGATTCTAGTCATTTATATCTTCCCTTTGCCAAACCGCCAGCCGAATACGCCGAGTGAGGAAGCGAAACACCGATAGACAGAGGTTAACGAGGGCAGGGACAGTGATTCCATTATTTATCTCTTCAACTATTCCCGGTATTAGTCGGAAGTCTTAGTCGATAAGGCCACAAGGAAGTATGCGTATAAGATGGATATAATTAATTGGTAAAAAATAATAGCTATACTGAAATTACACCAAAGCATTTACGGTAAAAAGTTTGGTTTCGCGAAACAAGCTTTGGTGTTTACATTAGGAGTACGTTGATAAAAAAAAATGCAATAGTACGCTCAAAAAATTTTTTTTGGATGCGTTTGGATCAAAAAGATTTCATTCGAATACGAACCTTGCAGATAATTCACTTGTTGCGGCCAAAAAAATGTTGTTTGTTCCGATTAAAATTTATTTCAACAAGCAAATTTTCTAATCACATAGTACTCAAACAAATCTCTTCCCGAGTGCAATATATTTCTATTTTCAAACGAAAATGCAGTATAAATTCAACAGAGCTGGTCATTCCATCGCATTGACTGTACTCAACCACTATTGCGTAATATGACACAACACTATGCTGATTTCAAACAGTGTTGAACGAAATTGTAAATAGTCGATGATAAATATAGGTGATAGGTGGAAATAAAATATAAATTAAAATGGTATTTTGTAATTAGAAATAGAAAAAATACAAACTGTATTTGTATTTTGTAATTAAAATAAGTTGCCGGCTCCCTGTTAACGATCATATATTTATTGATATTCAGGCATATGCCTACGGATACCCAAACACGTGGGCATGTATTCCTACATACAGCAAAGTGCACTTTTTTACATCAATAGATATTTGCGGATAGCAAATATGCTGATAACCCGTGAATATCTTTAAGTAGAATACTAATTCAATCTTTTATTTCGTTTTGTCCTAATTACGAATTCCTCATGTGATTCGTATTTCAGTCCGTCTTAATTACAAAACACAGATGTAATTTGTGTTTTATTCCTTCCATGAAAAATATGAATGTGATTCGTATTTTATTCTGTCCTGATTGCTACATACAAATTAATCTTCACTTTTTCTGTTCTGATTACAAAATACAAATGTAATTTGTAATTTGTTTCTTTTTACAAAATATAACTGCAATTTGTACCATTTCTTTTATAATTACAAATTACAAACGCAATTTTTCGTTCATTTTCATTCTAATTACAGATTACACGTACAATTTGTAATTAAAACTGATTTCCAACCATCCTCTTTTTTTACGGAATGCATGTTTTTCGTGCAGTGTATTTCTTCGATTTGAAAATGACCAGAATTATTTTCAATTTTCCTAGAAGTTCAAGATTCTGCAATAAAATTTGTCGATTATGCCCGAAGTGAACCTTCATAACATGCTAATTGTAATGGGTAAATTTTTACCGTCGTACAAGAATGCGTAAATTTGCCCGAATTACTTCCTACCAGAGTGATGCGGAGCTTTTCTTTTCACGGGCGAGTTTCTCGTCGAGAATCGAACGTTTGTGGCAATTTCGCGATGCTGTAGGTGTTATTTATTTAAGTGGCCGTCCATTATCCAGGGCGCATTTTGGTTCTTACCATTTGCCGTACCCGCCTGCCTGCCTGCTTGCCTGCTTGCTTACTTGCTTGTCTGCCGTTTGTTCCTCCGTTCCTCCGTTCGATTGACGATTTATGCCGGACGAGCTAAACGGCGCTCTCTGCGGAACTCGCGGTCTCGCCGTCATTTGACTCGCAAATTTAATGCCCCCTTGTTATCGTTTCAAAATTTACGAGCAAATTCTTTCCCCCTCCGCACAAGCCGATTAGCAAGTGTTAAACTCGTTCATGTAATGCTGCGCGGGAGGCTTGATGCTGATTTTTTTTTTTTTTTTTTTTTTACTCTAAAAACTCAAGTCTATCAATAAAACCCGATGCACAGAGATCCTTGATCAGTCTGAACTTTCAATGATGTCGGGTTGAAACGAATTTTCACTGAATTCATTACGAGTTGTTTTTCTTGATGCGAAGTCATCGAGAATTCGAGATAATTATTTCTTCGTTTTAATCCAACCTTGTACCATCAAATATCGTCTGAGATTCTTCACGATTTTCTTCAGAGTGTTTACGAAAGACTTTGATAAAGCATATAGCACTGAATTGATTTTATACAACAATATTTGGTCAAATACACCAAATATAGGTTTCACTTGGTAACACAAATTATTTTTCTCACCAATTTTTTGCTGGATCAAACAACATTTCATTTGCCACATTCAATCGCCATATTTGGTGACTTCAACGAATCCTTTCGATACGTTTACAGTAACTTTGCTATGGTTTTTTTTTTCAAAAAAAAAAAAAAAAAAACAAGTTCAGCTTATTTATGAAAAACACACTAACGTCATCAATTTCATTTCATTTTTTAATCTGAGAATATGGTTGACCTTTTTTCAATGACGACAATTTACGTAACAATTATTGAAGCTAGTGGTTAAATAAATTCGTTGATTTCAACTGGTTTTATACTGAAATAAATATTCGTAAACTGTATAAAGTGATCTACGATTCAGACCCGAAAGCAACAAAAATAAAAATAAAAAAATAAGAAACAGGTAAATATTTGAAATTCAAGTGTAAATGAACAGAGAATATTTAAATACTCGGATTGAATAATAAAACGATACCTGTTCCGAAATTTATCCAATTCCCCGACGTTGTATCGTGAAAAAAAAAAATGTTCGAACAGTCCGGTGTTAAAGTATAGAGGCAATGATTTGCCTAATAAATAAACTCCAATCAAGGATCGGGTAAACATAATTACAGGCATTTGAAAGAAGTATGACATGACGGACGTCAGGAGGTCAGGGAACAGATGAAGGAGCTTCTTTGCCTAGCAGGAAGAAACGTCCTTGCCTAAGGCAATCTATTTATAGGTGATGATAGCCTAGGCAGATTCTTTTTTCCAGGCTCAGCTAGCTCACAGTGGGTGACCACCGCTAAGCCGATCATGCAGATTGTGTGAATCATCTTGTTTGGCATAACTCAGCCGCTGCCGCCGCCGCGGCGTTTTAATCTCCGGTATACATGTATGATAATATAATGGGTCCGTCGGTTGTTCGAGATCGCGACACGTGTCTCATGGAATTTCAATTCGGCAAGAAAGTTAAAGCTCTTGTATATTTTATTCTAGGGCAATGCGTTTATCCGTTAAATTTTATCACGAAAATGAATGCTTCGGTTTTAAGGCCAAATACAAAGCGGCTTTGTCACATAGACAAATCAAATTTATATACGATGGATTTAGTTGTGCAAAGATGTTACGAATGAAACCGAAATGATTTGGTAAATTTTGAAGAAATTGTATCTTCGTTACTTATACGGCGGTAAAGGCGAATGAAAATTCCTTCTTTGACATAAAAAATGCAAAAAAAAAAAAAAAAAAAACAACGTTTAATAGAAGTCTGGTACGTAATTTAATTATATTAAACTTTTCTCATATATTGCGTGAATATTCTCGTGCAAGAAGATTCTTCAAAAGTGATTACCGGCTGTTGGACCTGCCATGTGGAGAAATTAGGGCGGTGGTGTTGCACTTTGTAAGAAAGGCAGTTGTTGCAAAACGAATATTGAACCTTGAAACTTGATACGGCGACGGAGACGAGAAGCTTCAGGGGCTTTGATCCTCAAAGTTAATTTGCATACTGTTTATTATATTTTCATGGCGTCTTTCATCCCGTGATTTTACGGGCTCAACTGAATATTTTTCTCATCAATATTCAGCACGTGAAGCGTCAAGAAACGGTGCGCTGCAGGGATCAGCTTTAAGAGAATTGCCAAATTACCCCTAAATCACCCCCTTGATGATGTTTTTAAAAACGACGAGAGAAATTTGAAATCTCTTTGAAGAAAAGCGTTCTGCATACCCAGTTTAGGTTAAAAATTTCCTTTGCTGGACGAATTACAGGTTTATTTTCCTAAAATATTGTCAATCTTGATGGAAAAGTAAAATAAAAATAAAAAAAAAGAATATACTTGCGAGGTCTGCCTTCTTTGACGAAGAACTTGTGTTAAATTAAATCACCGAGAGAAATTTTTTAATTCAACTATATACAGTAGCGCTCAAAAGTATTTTGCTAACATGAAATTTGTAATTACTTTGATCAGTCCTTTTTCTTTCTTTTCTTTATTTTTACTTTATTTTCGAGCAATCGAGAGTTGATTTTTAACAATTATGTAGAACATCAAATTTCTTTCAACAAATAATATTATTGATTTTTGTAGTTTTTACTTGCATATAATTAACTCAATTATTTTTGTCTAAAATAGTTTTGAGCGCTACTGTATGTCCTAAAATATTTTCATTCTTCACCGAAACCAAAAAATGTAGTTTTGGGTTATAAGAAACGAAAATTAGATAAAAACTGTAACCGGAAAATGTAGTATGTGTTACTATTACTTCTGATTATTTAACCGTACAATATTTTTTGAAACTACTGCGATAATTTGATATTTGTACAACGATAAATCCATGTTAAGGCCCAATTTAAATAAGAAATCGTAGTAAACTGAACAATTGAACCCAATGTTGCAATAACCGTCAAATGTAGTATTGAAAGTTGTTATTACACTTATGCAACATTTCCTTGTGATTCCAAAAATATTCAAACCGTTATTGCAACGATACCTATTTCACTCGTATTTTCTAATAACTATCCAACAAATGAAACGTTTCGCAGTATTATTCTGTGAATAGCCAAACCTGGGATAACTTCGTCAAAAAATACTGCAGCCAAGGCACACAACGTCAAGAAAGCGAGGCAGCCGATGCCGAATCATCAGGAATCATTATAAAAGCAAGTAAATAGAATGTCAATTAAGAGTTATAACTAATCAACCGAGTCGTAAATAACATGAGGTTATAATTGGTGTGAAATTATATATAGTGATCAGAAGAGGGGATTGATTACATTACAGCTACAGCTTATACGTTGACGGACGTCATGATGGAATGTAGCCAGATACTGACCGCAGTCAAGCAGCAAGCAGGGTCACGGATTATCATGTGCATATGGAAATGCGAACTGGTAGGATTTAATGAAATTAGTAAGTATGAGTGTGTATGTTAGGCAGATAAGTACGCGTCATTTTCCGTAATTCGTGTATAAATTGCGAAAGTTAACCAACTGACGTCCCGATGAAGGTAATCAGTCAGCCATAGTTCCTCAATGTGAGGGAAAGGTATTCTGATTGGACTATGTATCGAGCCAATTCCACGTTGAACCGGACAAATTCTGAGATTTTTACTTACGACGCTTATTGCAAATTTGCGCTTGGCCCAAAAAGACCGAGCTTACTTCCTTGTTGCACAGTATACTATTTTTACGTAAAGCATACATGCAGGAGACACCAGATTTCGTCATTCGATTGAAAATTTTTGGTTTTATAAATGCGCTTTCGTTCATTGCTACACGATTAATGGGACAGGGGATATTGATTATTAAGTTGAAAGTCGTTTCTGTAATTGACGAAAAAAAATATTTCAGACGAACTAAGAAATATGTGTATTCACTTTTTACGCATACCTTGCGTTAAAAAGGTTTCGATGGGTTTAAAAAATTTGTGGTCAATTATTGTCAGGTTTGACGTGGAATTGCCCATTATACACACGATCGACCGACTACGCCGAGTTAATAATTATAGGGTATTGTGAATTGGATGCAATGATGATCACAATCATCTGGTTACGTTAAACCTGCTCACCCGGAAAAAAATAACCAACCTGATCCTTCCCAAAACAGCGAAAACAAGAACTTTGTCGACTTACGTGGTAATTAAATTTCAGGGTGACCCAACTAACAATTTGCAATTTCAAGGATCATACTCGCAATTCAAAATCCCAAAGATAATATGGTGAATAGAATCCAAAAAGGTAAAATCTACAATTAATTCCATCGCATATTGTGATTCAGAAAAATTGATTTTCCATTGTGTTCAGAACAAATTGCTTTATAGGTGTAATATTGAATGAAATTATAATTGCTACGCTTTTTGAACATATGAGACTCCGTCTATAAAATTTTGATTACTCAGATAACATTCGAAATCATGATTGGCTCAAAATAAAAATATTACCGTAAAGGTATTTCCATGAGTTCCATGTTTCACAGGCTTTTAATTGCATTTGTCGTAAGAGCAACAGTCACTAATCTCTCCAAATAAACATAAAGAATAAAAAATAGTCTCGGCATAAAACACGTAGAAGGTATACAAAAAAAAAAGGAATGTGTGTATTTTAAAATGCAAACTTCAACTATACTGTGTAAAGGTTTAGAGTTGAGATAAAGAAATGTGCCCTGAGAAAGATCTTCCATCACTTATTCAATGGCGATTTGAAGGGCGGGCTGGTAAAAGTTTCCAAGCTGGTTATAAGAACAACCCTAGTGCATATGCCTTGCAAAGCTTGACGAGTATTGTATTATATTACGAGCTCAGAAGGTTTGATTGTTAAAACAACTTTAGTAAATTCAATAGCGTCAAACTCTACACATCTCGAAAAAACACCACACGAATCGGCTGATTAAGTGGAAATAGGAGCCATTTGAAAAAAATTAACACCTACAAAATTGATAAAAACATGTTTTTGGCCAAAACAATTCAAATATCTCTACGGGACTTGGAAAATTTCTTCAAAGTAAATCAGAAAATATCGGGCTCCTTATCGTCCAAGAAATAATTTGTTCAACGGCCAGAGAATGGATAATCAACTCAAAAATTTATCAAAGTAGAAACGTGGTTGAACAAACATTGAACAAGTATAGACAAATTTAGATAAGTCAAGCCTAATAAAAAAAGTCCCTCTAAATAAATTTTGAAAAGAAGAATTCGTTCACTTAACTGTCGCCACCCCGTTGTTAACAACATCAGTGGAATCGAATTGAATGTTCGACTGTGATTTTTTACTGCAAAATACATATACTTCATCCGACTGTGACGTAGAATCGCTTATTTTATTTATAAATGAATGCACTACAAATCGCCTGTGGCAGATTTCTTCTTAAGTTGGTAAATTGGTACAAGAAATTCTACGTGATGTTCTTTTGCGGTACTTCTTGACTAATGGGACGTTGATACTTTAAATAATTCAGCGGTCTTAAATTTTCATGTGTGACATGTAGGTTTTTTTAGTAATATGTAACTAGATTAGCTTAAGGACAGATCCATTAATGCTCGACGAAAGTGTGCGCACTAGGGTCGGCGATTTTGATGCTGATTTTTTCCTCGAAAGTACACCTAAAAGGAGACGATCCTGAAAATTTCAGCCCGATATGTGCAAATCCGGCCGCTGGAGAATTTTTTGAATTTTTAAAAAAGTCGATTTTTCACTAATTTTCAAATATTTGTATCTCAGCTTCTATATAACTTAAAGACTCCTGCCCAGCGGCATTCTTCTTAGTACGACTTCTGCTTTTATGAAAAAAATAGATATTAGGTCTAAACTTATATCGGGCTTAGCTAATAGCTTCCAACTAAACAACTGTTTTGGTTAAATTTTACCTATTTATAAAACACAATATAAAGGAAATGACTATTGTAGAAAATTTAAATCTGTGAAAACCATCAAGGACACTCGAATTAATCATCCTTTTACACCTATCAACGACAATTCTTTAGAAGTAAGAGTGATTTCTTTTGAAAAAGATTGTAAAATAGTTAAACTGAATTTACAAATAAAAATTTTTCAAATTTTCTACAATAGTCATTTCCTTTATATTTTTTTTGTACTTTTACGTAACATTAGAACATAAAATTCCAATAACTATTGAATATGTTCCTGAAATTATTTCTGTTTAATTCTATAATCATTATTTTATGTGCCAAAGTGGTGACTATCAAGGAATTCCTTATCAGGTTCAATGCAATTTTGACAATATTCAAAAATTTATACCTCAAACATAAGCTCGATTCCCCAGTTCAAATTTTCAGGGCTTTTTGGGGACAGAATAAAGCAACTTTCCTGAAAGTTTGAAACAAATCGAAGTTGGGAGAAAAAAGTTCTAGCTATTTAAAAACAGCGATTTTTTTAAATTTGATTGATTTTAAATAGCTATAACTTTACAAAATCGGAGCAATTAACCAAAAGCTGGGTAGATTCCATTAAAATATACTTCGACAAAAGATATTAGCTGCTGGTCGACTCTCAACTTCAAATACGGTACATATAATAGTGTTTTATAAATAGGTAAAATTTAACCAAAATAGTTGTTTAGTTGGAAGTTATTAGCTAAGACCGATATAAGTTTAGACCTAATATCTATTTTTTTCATAAAAGTAGAAGTCTTACTGAGAAGAATGCCGCTGGGCAAGAGTCTTTAAGTCAAATAGAAGCTGAGAGACAAATTTTTGAAAATTAGTGAAAAATCGACTTTTTTAAAAATTCAAAAAATTCTCCAGTGGCCGGATTTGCACATATCGGGCTCAAATTTTCAGGATCGTCTCTCTTTTAGGTGTACTTTCGAGGAAAAAATCAGCATCAAAATCGCCGACCCTAGTGCGCACACTTTCGTCGAGAATTAATGGATCTGACCTTAAGTGAGACTTAGTAAGCATTTCATTGATTATTTCTTTGTTTCAAGCAACTTTTTGACCTGACTATATATCCTAATCATTCTCAATCGCCGATCAATTGACTTGAATTTTTAGTCTCGACTGGCGTGAATGATTTAAGAAGAAATTAAGCTTCGTTGTATATTCAAAAAAAAGTATTGCACGCATTTTTGATACAGGACAATTTGTGAAAACTGTACAATATTCCTACAACACAAAATTCCAAGATGTTTTCTGACAGTCCGTGGAAAAATCTGGCAGAGCGAATGTATGAGCCAAAAAAAAAAAAAAAAACGAGGCAATTCGCAGAGAACCAGCACAGAACCTCTTCTGTATCCTGAAAATTAATTCCATTTGGATTAGTTGTACACACGTCTATAAGTCATAAGAATTCGTCATCAGCTGGAATTCAGTTTCAAATCGTTTGATTCTACGTTAAAAATCTCCATACGCATATACGTGTTTATGTACCTGCGGCGTAAGGTTTAATTAACAAAAAAATAAAATAAAAAATCAATCCTAATTTCGGCCAACTGCAGTAATGGGGTTGTATTATACGAGTGAATTCCTTGTCGACTGATCAAACGTTGGTACATACAAGTTCAAACAGTCTTCACGAATCGCTCGTGACGTTATCTCCAAATGGATTGCCTACGGCGCGGAACCACACATTCGGAATTTGAACTCCATGCGAAGAGGTCAGATACGTGATAGAGTGGAAGCTGGCAAGAAGCGCCGAACGGTGAAGAGAACTTGAACGTGTACGCGTGATTTTCTTTAACCGGAACTGCTGAAAAATCTACATCTGAGAATCCGCAGTGAGTAGGCATTAAATCCTGCAGGTGGCTGTTTATCAATCCTGAAATTTTTCTGACCGTTGTACAGCCTCCCAGAAGACACGGACACTCAGCGTATATGATGTCATGGATTATTTCTGTTTTTAAAAAATCCTCATCGATCTGCCTTCAGGCGGTCGGTCACGCGCTATCCCAATGCTGTCATCGATAACCGCGTCGATTAGGCGCTCATATTGTGCGGATCAGGGTGCAAATATTAGTAGTATTGACAAATTCCTGTAGAAAAACTTCATGACTTTTTAATATTTTCATTCAAAGTAAAATTTGAACGAGTTCCAAGGGAAAAAGGAAAAATGCGAGAATCGTCATTAGCTGGAAGACAAATGCAGGAATTTTTTGACGGATTCTCGACGAAGGAAAGAGAGAAATTTTTTTAAAAAATCATTGGTGCGCGTATTCCGCGACAATCTCTTGAAACTTGAAAATCAACTGCGCATGCGCGAGTTTTATCGGCTGTTCGTGCAGGCTGGCCATCCCGATTTTTCAGCTGTCAAACTGTTTCTGGTGGCGATGGTAGTTGATACGAATTTTCGAGGTTAGAATCTCAAATAATTGAGGCACTGACTCGGAAAGGTTTAGGATCCATTTGTTATTGGGTCGGAAAGTTGACTCTTCAAAGAACGGTCGGAATTCAATGCTCATGCTCTTCGATAATTCAAACGTACACATTTTGCGTGCGTTGGCCCGCCTGCAGCGCAGACAAAAATATCGCAGCGGGAAGATTTCGCCGACCAATGAGATTTAATTATTTGGCGCATGCGCAGTTAATTTTCAAGTTTCATGAGATTGTCCCGGTATAGTGTTAGACGACCGAATATTTCGACAGTTACTGTGATATTCAGTACAAAGCGGAAGTGATGCTAATTGGATTCGACAGGTTATTAATTACGTTGGACATTCATTCATTCATGATAACTCCTATACATTACCTCTACCTGCCTACTTTTTTCTGTCGGCAGCTTTTACCGGTTAGACATCACACTACCTGAGGTAACGGCACGGCATTTGCCGAGGAGCTGCATACTTAGACATACCTTTCGCGATGCCGACGAGAAATCATGATCGTGGTGAAAGGAGTAATCTAGATTTCAATTCATATTACTCCTATTGCTCGCCGTGTCATCGACGCGATTCACGGATAAGGTCAAAGCAAATGAAGACTGCTCATAGATACGCATCGTCAGAGAGGCTTCGTATTACCTGCACACTATCATCCCCATCGTTCACTGACTAATGCCTTTGAAGTCCCAATTAGCCCTAATCTTGTAGTTCTCCACACCGATGATATCTTCTCTCAATTGATATTTCTCTTCAGAACATTTTTTTGAACAGGCATGAATCGGATTTTCAGTTTGTCTTTTTTTTTATTTGGACAAGGTTTGGAAAGAATTGATTCTCTTACTTACCGAGTAGATTCACCATTAATGTAAATTGTTTCAGTGATGGTAAGTGCAGCTATTGAGAAAGTCGTCGAAAAAGTACTCTTCAATTGTACAACAATATTTTCAAAAGTTTGTTAATTTTGTCGAAAACTCAATAACAATGTGTTTAATTAGCAAACTATAATTTCAACGAGTACTGTAAATCCGTGAAATAAATGAAAAAATTTTCCAAAGATTATCGACAAATCTGGAAAAAAGTGTTGGAGTACATTTTGTAGGATATAATAATAATTGTAATTTTATTGAAATAATGTAAACACTAAAAAATGTGAACAATAAATAACATTTCATCCGAAGGACATTACAGCTAACATTAAGTGCCAAGTCAGCAAGTTAGCAGAAAAGCCAATTCAGAGTTATTCGTAGAAATCTGCGGCAAGACGCACAATCGGGGCGAGGACCTCACGAGAAGCTGAGCAGAGTTCGCTTTTCTAAAAGATACGTCGCGTCAGGGCGGGGTCATCGCTTCTTAACGTCAATTCCAGTTAAAGGAGGGTCCAGCTTAATCACAAATATTTGTAAAGCGAATTTCGACGCAGCAAGCGACTGGCGTGGAAGATATCACGTCGGGCAGTAACACAAAATGGAATAATAAGGACTGTTCGGCAGTCGGAGAGCACGGCTGGAGTTTCTGAGGACGATTCAGGCAAGCATATATGTCCCGTGCCCCGAAACTTTGTTAGAAAACTGATGTCGCCTGCTTAAAATTGACTCGCTTGATTTTCGAAGTGAGCGGAAGAAAAAAATTCAAGTACGTAGGCTGATCTATTAACTGTCGTTCAATTTTCAAAGATCCCAAATTAAATCTGGCAGCAATTCTCATATACTACGGTGTGCGGTAAGATATAAAAATCATGTCATTCTCAGGTCTTAAGGCCATACCGCTTACGAGAAACACACGTTCGTCAATTCTATCACGTTTTCGAATTGAAACTTTGCCTCCGAATTTTTAGCACTTTACTGTATGTAGCCGGAATAAAAATTCTATGTCGTAATATATTTTTTGTAAGAAAAAGTCCGATCTTTCCGAATGTCAATTCATACTTTTTTATACAAACAAATCAAAACAATTTATTTTCTGGTCTATCGCATGTACGGGATTGAAAATATCGAAAACATTTTCTTTGGCGGTTCCTGAAAATCTACCTTAAAATGGATTTCATATTCGGAATGATTACTTGTTTCGTTTATGCAAAAGATATATCAGGTATTGTTTTTTTTTTTTTATGACAGGAACTACTGAAATGTCCAAGTCAAAGGTTCGATTCGAAAACGTGATAAAATTGATCAACACGTTTTTCTTCTAAAATGCTCAAAATTAGGGGTTTTTAACCCTAATTGGTCACACTTCAGTAAAATCGCATAACGGTCATAGAGGGTGAAATTAACCCTAGGTTTAAAAAAGCACCATCCTGCCTGAATACTGAGATATAAAACGCTACAAGGATATCTAAGTATTGTTTAAGGATCGCACAAAAACATCTAAACATTGTAAAACGTCGGTAAAGTTAAGGTACTAAGAGACTCTACGAGGATTTTGAAGAATGTTTCGGGTGATATTTACCCGAAGTGACCAATTGGGATTAATATCTTACTATTAGTACATATTTCAACAAGTCAAATATTATAAGATCAGATAGAAAATTTTACCCTAAAATGCTGGCTATAAGTTGGTGGATCAGACCATATATATGTCATTTTCCACACCAAATCAACCGACATCAGGCCCCCAACCATTTAGTACTGGATTCGTATTTTTGTATTTCATTTTTCTTTCTCAAAAAATCCTTAAGAGTGCTGGATAATTTTCTATTTTCCAACGACCTTTTAGCTTAAATTAAAACTTTCCAATGCATTATTCTGCAAAAATTTTTAACTATTTACGGATTTGGAAGAAGATTTTTTGAAAACAATTTCTTTAATAAAATCTACTTTTTATGCATTGTTTTATGACTTTCAAATAATATTTTCATTATTCGAGGTGTAAAATTTTAATTTTAATTTCATGATAGTACCACGATAACAGGAACTTTAAATTTGGTTTTTTGTATTTTTGTAGATGAAATTTAAATAGATCTCACCATCGTACTATACGTGACAAATTTAGAATAAAACTGGAAGCAATTAAGAAATTCCACTACCGAGAAAGTCAGCAGATTCTTATTTAAGTCACCAGATTTTTCCTGAATTCGAACGAAAGTATACGGAAATTTTTATTTATCCGGAAAGAATATCTGTCAAAGTGTCTGGATGATTCTTGGAGAAGGACAAATCATGTGAGAAAATATTGAAGAAATCCGCATGGTTAGAGATACAGCATATATAAGGCTTGGAGAATGGACGACGGGACCAACGATCAAGCAGACATCGTGGAAGCGCGGCACAGTTCACTTATTGTAGTCTAGAGTCTCGCGAGACAAATTTCAGGGCGATTCGAATTATCCATACATGTATGAGATAAATGTTGTTAGAGGCCGCTGGTTGTGGCTTTCAACCGAAGAACTGTCCATTGGCTAACAAGCTTCTCATTCAAAGCAAGAAAATTTTGTGGAGGAGGATAGCGGAGAACGTAGCCACCGCACGACGCTTACATCTGGCTGACCTGGTTGATGAGCAGCAATGAATTCCTTCTTTCTTTAACCGAAATTCCTACAACGGTTGCATTCCCGTTCCTAAAAAACAATCAAATGATTTATCAAACAATCATAGAAGTACAAATTTCGAAGCCACGAGCGTTTCTCATCATTGGTTATAGCTATCGACAGATTTCGTTAAGATTCAACTTCGCGCGAAGCAGATCAGTCGATGGATCGGCCAATGAGATGTCATTGTTCCCTTTTTTTTAACGAAAGGCATGATTTATCTAAATATTTTTTTTCCTGGTTTGCTTGATGAACGTTAAGTTTGCTTTGAGTTACAATTGTCCTTCAACCGCAAGCATAAATGGTGTCATTAAATATTACAGCGTGATTAAAATTGCTAATTAATAGAAATTAAATCAACAAGGTATGTTGGTTAATTTGTTTTGAAGATTTGCTGTCTTCACGACATTAGAAGAATATAAAAAAGGTTGAATTTGAGCCAGCTATTGAACACATTATATTTATAAAGGTCTGATGCGTGTAAAGTTCTTATTGCGAGTCAATTTTTGGGAGCATACATGCGGAGAGAAAAACTTACGTCAGCCAGGCATACCTATTTGAAATTGATCCAGCCGTACTGTATGGTTGCTGTGGCAACTAGCATGCCACATTAATACTGCACTGCACATATGAATTTGGTTATTCGCATATAGAGTGAATTCCTAACGACTGCACGTTCTCTTGTCTGCTAAAATTTAACGCGCCCGAGTTACAATGAGAGAATGGCTGTTTGCCAGGGTGACCTACCGTCATAAATTTAGGCTACAGTTCACTGTGATACATGTAATCTCAAAATTTTGACAGTTGTCAGTGTTGAGCAGAACTGTCAGCAACAACTGTCAAAATTTTTGAGGTTATGCTTATGACAGTTGGCTTCCCTGGCAAATAGCTGCTCTCGGATTGAAGCGCGTGCACGTTACGCGCATTAAGTTTTAGTAGACGCCGGATCATACAGTTGTTAGGAATTCGCTCTGTATAGCTGAATGTGGCGACCCGTATCGCAGATTCAAGTTATACAGACGATGCTCTTCAGATGACACTTGTGCCATACGTTTAACTAACACGGTACAGCTGTCATACCCATACCCGGGTAAAAGGTTACGTATCACGTTGGCATGTGATGCAGATGGATGTTATTGGTACGCACATTAACGCTGATATCTCACGTGTGACAAATATCGATACTTACAAATCCAATGCATCATATATCACATTAGCTGTATAGGCTCATAAGAATAAAAAAAAACTGAGCGATATACTTTATTTGCTCTTGCTCCACAGACTATGTGCTATAAACTCTGTTCTCTGTACCGATACGCGGGACCGCAGGCTGCGGTGACAATCACATGTTTGTTTCACTCAAGCCAAGGTTCGGCAGGCTGCGTTCACTAAATCAACTTGTTAATGTGACAAACAATATGACTTTGGCAGGCATCAAATTTTTTACCATGGACAATATTTTCCTAATTATAGTAGCATTCGTGTCCGTCAGATAGATACCTTGTTTCTCGGTGTAGAAATAATTGTTGAAATTAAAATGTGTGAGGAAAAGAGTCTCAGCTCATGTAGTAGTCCAGTAATATTTATACGCTGCTTCATAGTTTGAAGCCAGAATTCAATGCTCGAGTCGAGAGATGAGCTGGTTCCCAAACACTCGAAACAAAACTAATAGAACAGCACGTGTCGATTGGAACGGGGATTAAGTTTGATATGAATTATAGTTGACTAACAAGTACGGGCTGTGTGGCACCGTTAGCAATTAACGAGTTATTAATAATTCACCATAACGAGTCATTGAATAATCTGACCGCACCGCCGCTGCAGTAGTAGCAACAGCAATCGTGATTCGCATCGTTGCAAGGAACTATCTCAGTAAGGGTAATTACTGAGCGTAATTATACATTCAATTACCATAAATCGTGTAATGGGCAGGTATAATGTCTACTTTACGCACGCCTAGCGTAGACGCCCGACTCGTTTTCGTTCGTAGCGAGTTACGAATTGCCGAGCTTGCACTTAGTGAACGTTAGCGGATCCTCCAGATCGTGCAGAAATATAAAATTTGATGATTGTGTTATCATTTTGTCCTACTCACCCGATGAAAAATTGATCAACTGATCATTGACACTTAATTAATCGCAAAAATTGTGCTGGACGGTATAGGAAAGCACAGTACATGTAAAACAACGCGTGTGCTACTTGGTCGTTCTGGTTATTTCGTCGGAACCAGTTGACTCTTATCTGGATCGGAGCTAAACGAGTTCTGAGTAGCGTCGAATTACCATCTGATGCAAGTACTCATGTAACTGTATGACAGAGAATCGACTCGTTTCACATAGGCGATGCGAAAACCGAACGAAGGAAATGATGTCGTAGCCTCATCTGAAATAGAAAGCTTTTCAAAGCTATTCGTAACCCTGGAGTCTGAGAAATAATTTCAACCCGTGCAGATCGGCACATCCCTAGACCAGTTCAGGGAAAAAGAGAGAAAAGTTGAGGAAAAATTTTGGCTGAGACCTTTGTCGATTATTCAGCTCCCAGTGTGCATTATTCGTTAATTGAATTTGCGGTGCTGCAGCCACCCTCCCACGTTGCAATTCCCGCTGCTCTTTGATTTGTCACTCGTCAGAAGGTTTTGGTTGACACTCCACGGCGCTCATGTAAGCAGCATAGACAGATGGAGTTTTCCCCTAGCGTGCCGACGAGGATCAATAAAATAAGAACCCCCGAAAAATCCTAATGCATCCCGAAGTGCCTGGGGACCAACGTAAACCAGGGGTGCAGTTGAAGAATAATGAACTTCCCCAGAGCGCTGATGAATCTCACTACATCGACTAATCACCTAATCCAGGAACCTGCGCAAGCTGTTCTCAACGGGGATTTTGGAGAGTCGGTTGAAGTTTTTTCAAATACGTGCAAAAATCGTACACTGGTAATTAGTTTTTTGAATACCTGCGATATCCTAGGCCATAAATGAAATCCTGAGTCTATTTGGATCGACCAGTTTTCAGTAAATTCAATAGCAATGTTCTTGTTTAGCAAGAAGAATAATAACTATAGTGCGCTGACGGCCAGAATTGTGAAGAAAGGATTTGTTTAAAATACAATTTAATATTCGTAACAGAACGTCATTCCGAATTGAAAAGAAAGCACAATAAAGTTATTTGGAATAATGTTTTATGTCCACTCAGGAACTCACAGAGGCTGGTAGAAATATATTTCAACACAATTCAGTTAAAAATTGTCTTCTGAAAGATTTTGCTAATATGAATAATAACTGTTTCGTGGACGGACTCATCATTCTATTCCTGAATGTGTATTAGTCATTCTGGAACATAACAATTCCAAAAATTCATTCGGTTGGTCTAAAAGACACATGACATTATAAAAGTAGTCATACGAATGCATGATTTCCAAATTTGTTTATGGACTAGTATCAACTTCTCGGCAAACACTAACAACAAAAGACTTTTAGTAACGACCAACGAATGAGTAGCCCATGACGACCAATGGTCAACCTAATCATTTTTACAGATAAAAGTAACGTTGAGGTGTGCCATGAACGATCGTAAGGTGAAGCGTTAGATCTGAAGTACTATGGTAGCTGGAGCGAAAGAACAATTACCTTAGCGATATTGGCATGAAATCTGCAGAAGACTGAGTTGGTACTGTGCAACTTTGCATTCATACGCTGTCAGCTATACTCAGAAGAATCCGTAACCCACATTTAAGTAAGTTGGTGCATTTGAACGACACATGTTTTAGCCAAAGTCAATTTTTCTTGACTCGAAGAACACTCACTGTGAATGTTTCAGATGCAACATCGGATTTTAATGTGATTCTATGTCCTGCGAAGCTAGTTAAATTCACTTGTTACTCGTAATAATAAGACACTGTTATTATCTGTCGTTATCACGACTTATCATGTCATTGTGTCATCGACAACTGTACCCCCTGGATTCCAAATGCTTGCATTTTGATGCATACGAAAAATAACGACTGTAATTTCAACTTGATCCCTTTATCCTATCGGGAAGTTGTCGAATTACTTTTGTTGGAGACTAACAAGAATGAGCCGCACGATCCGAGGTGCTGAAGCCAGTTTCCGATCGTTGAATAGCTTCTTTAAAACGAGTAGGATATTTATTCAACGTCACGTTCATTTAAATTATTAAAATGAAATAATGTGTCACCATAATTGAAATTTTTTATTTCTACTAAAAAAGATCTATTTGGAACAAAATAACATATTTAACTATTTTGTGCGATAATTCTTAACCAAGTTTTTCCATAGCTCTGAAGAAAAGTCTGATAGATTCACATACTAATAAGCAGTTTTCATTGTCTTGTTAGATAGATTTCAGTTGGCAGAAGTAGCATATTTTTCGGGGTGTAGGTACAATGCAATCGTATGAAGAATCTAGCAAATAGTGGTTTGGTACGATGCTCTAGTTAGATAATCCGATGAGGCACAAGTGCGCCGACTTTTTCCTTCGGAATTGCGGATCTTGCACAAGCTGTCTCTGAAGTTCAAATGGACTAGGAAGTCAGTCGGTAGTCTTGGGGTTCCCCCAAGTTGGACAAGGTGGGCAAAAAGCGCCACTCGTATGTGTACAAGTGCAGCCAACAGACAAATTACATTGTGCCGGGGCAAGTTTCCTCTCGGTTAGCCACACTCGCATTTCCTGTAATGTAGGTAAATGGATCTAGATCATTGGACCGGCAAACACAACCGGCTCGCGCGCGTCAGCTGTTGCGTTTTCACTTCTAGGCCGCGTGTTCCACTGAGATAATTATGATCTAATTGTGTCATGAAAACGACCTTCCAGAAAACTGCCGCCATTGTCTAGACTCCAAGTGTGCGACTCGCGCCGATGCTGGTTACTACTGTAGGGGCCACTTGGCTGTGGATTTGAGAACGGTATAACGGAACTACTCTCCTCCAGCTACAGGTGAGATTTACGACTTTCCTGCTCGCTCGTCGTTGCGCCCTCTCTATCTTTCTATTATAAAATGATAAATTTCCCCGCCAAGGAACTTTGCTCAGCCATTTCAAAAGAGAAAGGGACCGAGAGCTGGTGCTCGAGAGAAAAATAAATTGAAAAATCAATGGACTTATCACGATGCAGTATAAGTTGGCAATACTGCAGCTCTCCCATTAAGACATAGCGATACTATCTTATGCTCATCCTAACACAAAGCCTAATTAATCTTCGCTGACCCTCGGGAACTCTTTCCAGCAGGTTATAGGTTATGCACACGAGACATCGAGGATGATGCCAAACTGTTCAGAGTAACGGTTATAACTGTAAGAACGCTCGTCCAAGTATCGACCTGAAGTCAGTAGGTACCCGGGATCGATAGAGTGTAAATAAAATCAGAGAGAAACCAAGTATGGTGAATACTGCCCTGTACCCTGGAATAGCAAAGATGATTGTGGAACAAATGAGTGCGTGCGTCGTGTCATTTGAGCATTTCAATGTGCTCAAGAGTTCGAAGTTCTGATTAACAATTCAAGTAACGTCAGGTGACCCACACACCTACCTTCTCAACTCGGTTTCTACTTTGCCTCAATTTTAAATCAAATATTCGAAGAAGCCACCGTTTGATCGAGGTATCGTTTGTCACACCAAGACCAAAGCAATGCATCGGTCTCCTGTAACAGCTGGTGAATTTTTTTATACTTCTTCTTCCTTCTTATTTCACTTCCCTTTAAACTTTTTACCGAGCTCGGCTCATCCAGGGGTGACGATCGTCCAGGGCTGGACAATCTTGTCTAATTGTGACGGACTTCTTGAGGTAGTGATGGGTTCGCGACAGATGCGGTAAAGCGGCGCCTCTCGTCGTCGTTCTTGGAAATGCGTCGAGGTGCACCCCGGGAGCCGTGCGACAAGCTTCGTGTCCAGGAGGAGTGGGCACTGAGAACTTCGATATTTATAGTGGCAAGGGCTGGCTGTGCCCGCAAAAACCAGCGAGGTTGGCAATCCTGAAATAACAGGTTACCGCGAGCGCTCGCTACCGACAGGTTGACGATCCACCGATCCAGGACCCGGAGACGACGGTCCCCAGCTCCAGAGGATTCTATTTATACCCTGGCAACGTATCAAAGACCTTGCCGGACGAAGGGTCTCCGACCATCGTTCACTTTATCACGTCAATTTTTTCTACAGGAATTTCGATCAGAGCTATTTATAACCTCTGCGTTCGTTGCCAATGGTTCAGACGTCAACTGTGGAAAAGCAATGAGTATTTTGCACAATACTCGAATTGTTACCATTTAGCCAATGGTGGCTACTAATGGTGGATAATATTGTTGCCAAAGCTACAGTAGGTACTGAAGACGTATGAGTTACCATTCCAAAGCACTTGTGCGATAACCAATCATTGGAATAGAATTGAAAAAAAGTTCAATGCTACTATTCTGTTAGGTAACTGTATGTGTGTACCATTGGCGTTTAGTAGTTACTACATCCATTATTTGACTTTAGTGCACGTCGTAACCTGCATTAAGGCTTCAACCGCATATTTCCATTTACTTCGACACTGACAAGGGCAACCATCATACATCAGGATCACGGATTCTGCTGCAATTTCTAGGGGTTTTTCTTTACCCCAAATTTGCAATTGTGCTAAAGAAGGCCTAATAGTTCAAGCTGCAAATTAGAAACTCCATACTTCAGGTTAAAGAAACACCTCTAAAAATCTCAGCAGAATCTGGGATCCGGAGGTTCGAAACTCTCTTTGTGACTTGAATTATACTTCAAATTAACCTTCGCAGGCATTCGCAGAATACGCAAGTATTCTTCTTATTGATGCCGAGTTGATGCTCGAAAAAAAATTAGTGTTCCATACTCGCTGGACTATATCCCATACCTACATGTACAATGTACGTATCAATATTCATAAACACTGAAAAACACTTGCGACTCGGCTGCTCACGTGCGGAGTCGCTTGGCGCAACGGTACGGCAAATGTTGTAAAGCTTTGGTACGGATTTAGACGTTCGAGAAATCTCAAGTGGTCAAGATTGTACGTTTTGGCGATGGAAAGACTCGCTACGTAAAATATCAATTCAAGGTGCAATCATGTAACGTCAGTTTTTTCACCGACCTCGATCGAGAGACTGGATGCAGCAGCTGACCGCCGCGGCCGGTTTACCCTTCCGGGTCCTTGTTTTTCCAGCACTTGTCAGAGTGACGCGTCACAAACGTGCCAACGTCGAAACCATTTTCGTATCCAACGAGATGTTTATCACCGAGTTAAACAAAAAGCTGTCACGACAGAATTTTCGATACCGTTTAAGAAAGTTTGGGAGTCACACTCACGCAGTAAAAATTTATTCGAATTTTCAGCATTTGTCCGTTTAGTATTGATACGTACTTATTTGAATTTGAAGTTCTTTGACCATTTTGTTTTTGAGAAATTTTTAGTCAAAGTTTGTTTCAGCAAACAAGCAAAAAAGCTAAAAGCGACGGTAGGGAATTGAAAAAAAAGTTTTGGTATCTTAGGATGAAGCATTCTGAATGAGTAAGTACGTGAAAACAAACAAACATTTGGCCATTTGATTTACGAGATATACCTTACAATCGAAACAAGAACTCGTGATTTTTCAGTAAAGTCGTTGAATCACGCAAGTAGCGCGGCAACTAGACAAGACTTCCAAGGCAATCTTAGAGGTTAAGTTGCACCATCGTTCCGAGTCTGCGCAGATCATTTCTACCGCGCACGCGCCATGGAACGCCATGGTCGAGCACATAACAAGGGTGGCAACTCTAGAAACTACATAGACGGTTGCCAAGTTTGCATTCGAATTGTCGCGAGCTTCAAAATGAAATATTCGGGGACGGTTTTTACTAAATCTGTTTGTATCGATAGATAATTAGTAAATATTAACATATAAAACGTTGCAGAAGAGTGATGTGCACACTTACCTTTATCCAAAGAAATTGATACTGGCTAGGCCCTTACATTTACAAGCATAGGAATACACTTAGACAAAATAGTATATTAATTCCAAAGAAATACAATTATTCGAAACGTATATATTTGATTGAAATGAAATATTCTCAAACAGGAAGGAGTATTTATTTCCTGAAATTAGGGTATTCATTTGTCTGAAAAAATACGATTCATTTAAAATTTATCTATCACGTTCGATAAATGATTCATTACTTCTGAAAAACACTTATTTGAGACTTGTTTATTTGATTGTAATAAAACATTTCTAAGTGAGGAATGAATATTTATTCGCCACAACTAGGGGCATTTACTTTTCTCAAGTAACAAAATCTATTCGAAATTCATTTATTACATTTAAATAAATGTATATAAAGTATGCTTTCAAAACAAATATTTATTTATGTTGGATGCATAAATATACAAGGCGTGTAGCTCGAATATACACGTTTGGAAGTTCATAATGAAGTTCACGTGCGTTTCGAAAGTAATTGAAATAAATACTACGATTTAATAATATTTGGTTGAGCAGAACTATTACACCCGCTATTTTACTACCTTCAGATAGATGAACTACTAATAACATACCAACATCTGTGCATCTTTCTTCGCAATCTCTCAATATCTTCATGCAATAGATTCTCACTATCGAGTTATGTGCGACTCGCAAAATGAATGAAAAAAATTTGGTAAAAAATCTGTGCGATGGTTTAGCATAGTAGGCAGAAGTGTGCGACTAGACAGGTAGTATTATAGGTGATGCGAGTGGTCCTTGGTTCGAATACCGAGCAAAGTTAACGCTTTCTAAAAAATATAAATTGAGTTTTACTGATGCTCGACCATTAACAAGTAGCACACGTGTCAACAAGCATGCATAACAAATATTGAATAATAATTGCCGCCGTTTGACCGAAGTTCTCAAATTTATTTCGAATCAGAACCATTCCACTCAAGATTACGTTTAGGCTGTTAGGTTAATATACTGATATTTTTTTCGGTGCTCGATCAAAAATACGTAGTTTTTGAGTATCAATAAGCATCACGTATGACATATATTCAAAGCGATTCACCGTAGAATTAATATTTTCATTTTCTGACTGGACAGGCGGTAAAGAAAATTCATTATACAAATTCAGAAATATCCAGAACTCGTGCGAGTGAAACATTCGTCAGATGTGAAGCAAAGTGTACATGTTCGTAAAGCTATAGCAGAAATTAGTTGAATTAGCTCATGAATATACGGCTGTCCGTATGTTTTATCAAAATTTTCAGCACAATGTGTGAAAAATGCATCCAAGTCCATATTACGTTCTTGCAATGCATCTGTCTCTGTCAAATATTTATCTAAATAATAATCAATATTTAAACGAATGTTTTAATTCGTGTGAATTTTCCGTTTCGTACAGCTTATTTCACACGCGTATAAATACGTATTTTTACAAAAATTTTGATCCCATAAAACACCTAGGCGAATACTGATACTCAGCAATTATCGTATATTAAAAAAAAAAAAAAAAAAAAAAGCTGAAAGTCGCAAAGAACTGTCAACCATCCGAAATCGTATCAGGTAAAATAGCCAGTTGAAAAACGTAGTTCGTCGAAATACCGTTAAATTTAGCCAAAACTGTAGCTTATTATAACTTTTCTTAGGCTGAGATGATGTCAATGTGAAGTCTGATCAGCGCACTCCTTAGCGAAGATCAAGAATCTTTGCGGCTGGCTTCGCACCTGCGTCGAAGAACGTAAAACTGCACATTATGTGGCCAGCGTCCGCCCAGCTAATTGGCTGTATTCCATCCTGTCTTACATTAGCGACGTGACAACGTACTCGGGACCGTCCGAGATTCCGTATTATCCGCAAGAATGATGTATGCACGGGAGAATCACATACAGCAATATAATACATAACTGGGTACCCACGCACCAAGTCTCAGGCGTGAATCCGTGCGTCATACATGCTCATCGGATGTTCCTCGACCCGCGCTCGCATATGTTCAGGTGTTAACTCACTCTCAACTCGCAGGTTGCGCAGGTGGGTTCAACGATACGGGATACCCGCGGCGTTAACAATGCCCTAACTGTACACTCGGACTAATGTAAGTACTAGCGGCAAATGGACCGGTCTCCTTCTTCTTTCCATTCTTCTTCCTGCCACCGTCACCTTCGTCGGAGAACCTCGATATCTTACCAGGCACCAAACCTGAGAAAAGAGAGGATTTTACTCCGTTCATCATCCCACTCTGAACGCATGAAATTCTGTGTAACTTGCGCTAAGTCGGTAAATTCTTTTTACGGGGACTGTGTTTGTCTTGTTAAGTAATCCTCTAATGTAAAAAGAGATTTTTTGAGGACGGTAGTGCAGTGATCAGGTGAATATCGAATCAAAACTTGAGTTGGTGCAGAGTAAATTATAACGTTTCAAAAATTTACCTCCTGCGTCTTTTTGCCATTAACAAATTGCGAGACTTATGAAAGTTAAGACTGTTACAGACACTGATCACCACATCGCAGATAACAACTTGCTCTTCATGGTCTTTCTTTGAGACGTTATGCCGGCAGCTGATCCAACCTCACCCACATGCGGTAACAAACCCATACACTGTTGATTATTTGGCTAGTCCTATGAATCACTAATTGTCGGATTGCGCTGCAATGATTCCAAATCTCTGACGATAAGCAAGAAGCAGCGCTTTTCTCACAGGCATGATATATTTCACAAGTTTTATAGAAAGTTTGAAATAATTTTGTTAGAACATGCTGGAGTTGTTCAAGAAAAATGACACCGAGCGATAGGTAGATAAAACGAACTACGATTCCATTTGATCGTTTCTTCAAATCAAAAGTTACCGTCGTTTTTAAAATGAAATATTCATCAGCACAGTAATCATTTACTTCCGATGCATGCGTAAAGAAAAAATGTCCTTCATTGCAATAAATTTTATTTCCCCAAGCGAAAAAAGAAATGTCAGTATATTAATCAAACAGATATTTATTGATCTCAACGCTATTGATTTATTTGAATTTTGATATTGACGGTAAATAAACCTGTAGTAGCAGGAAACCGTAATGCTAAATAAATATTTTACTTACGCCAAATGAATTTGTTTCTGTTCGTAATTTTTCTTCTTGAGCCGTACTTATCTCGATGGTGAGAAGCTATTGCATAAAAATTTGGAGAAATTTTGTTGAAAAATGCACGGATACTGTAATGAATTAGTACATGAAATAATTCAGCGAAGGTATCATGTGGTCGATAAAATACCATTAATTCGTAAGTATTATTTATTTCAATTATTTTATAAATTCTCACGAACTCCATAAAAAAAACTATGAAAGCTTTCAAACGGGTATTTTCGACTCAACTATCCTGTATATTTTGTATCCAGTATGGATAAATATGGGTTTCAAAAAGCATATTTTTTACAAATTTATTTGAATGTAATAAATGAATTTCATTTAGATTTTGTCATTCGAGATAAGTAAATACCCAGATGTATCGGAAATAAATAATCATTTCCTGTTTCAAAATATTTTATTTCAATCAAACAAACATGCCTAAAGTAGGTGTTTTTATTTAGAAGTAGTGAATCATCACTTGAATGTAACAAGTTAATTTCAAGTAAATCGTATTATTTGAGTCCAATAAATATCTCAGTTTCGGGAAATGAATATTTATTCTTGCTCAAGAATATTTTGTTTCAATGAGAAAAAAATACTTTTCAATTAACCTTTTCTCTATATAATTAGTTGACAATTTTTCCTGTCGCGTTAACGAAATTTCTCTGTTCGCGCAATTTACGTGCGGTATCAAATTCTCGGATTCGTCATTAAAATTGGACAATGCACATTGCAGCTAGTTGATTGTACATACTGATGATAAAAGCATGACTGAATGTTGAAGATGAGTCGTATTGGCCAATGAACGTTTTAGTTCATTTGCAGAGTAAAAATCTGGTTGTATGATTTCATAAAGCATGAAGGGCGTATAAACGAACTAATCGATGATAAACGGGCAGTATATTCGGACAGAAATATTTTTACGACGGTTACAAATCCGGCAAGCGTCTGCCTCCATAGATTAGGCCTGCTGCGGTCTGAAGAGCTGGATGTGATTTTCATATGCATGGAACTTGGAAGAGAACGTTAAGTCTACCAAGGGCCTTATTAATTAGAATTAGCAAGGAGTGGACGACGGATCAGCGAAGCGGTAGAAGCACATAAAATATTGCCTTAAATTCTATACTTTATGACCAAAAGAAATCCTCCGCACGCATTCGAACTGAGGACAAAGAGCTCTACTCTGCTGCAACACTCCAGCATACCTGCGTATGAATATTTATCATTAGGCCTTAGACACCGCCCGTAGTTCACTCTGAGAGATATTACTAGATAAGCGTTATTGACAAAACGAGCGGTAGATTTGAAACAAACCGCATGAATTAATCAATGCCTAATTGATTCAGACGAATCTCCTGAATTGGGCGACAGGCTAATCGATTTAAAACTAATGACGCTTCATCGACGCACGTACAAACAAACATTTTAACCGTCATTAATCGAAGGAGTTCCAGTTATTGGAAGGACTACTTTAAGTGGAAGTTGATGCAAAATACAATTATGCGTGTCATGCTGTTTAAAAAATGTGATAATTTCCATATACTCTGAGTGCATCGGATGATTCACTGAAAATGCATGTCAGTTTGGTATACTCGCATTGTGATTATAACGGTGGAAATAAAGTGATGTGTTAAGATAAGTGTCACAGATTCAAATTTTTGCTTTCGCAATGATCACACATTTCATAAGTACGTACTCAGCACCTCAACAAATTATTCGTCTGATTCATTCATCCCGTATTTGTTTATGCATTCAATTTTCTTTCTACGGCCATCTTCAGACGGCATATATTAAGGGGATAAATCTCCTTGTTGAAACGAATAAAAGTGATTGGTATGACGGTGAAGAGTGCATATGATTATAATGTCAATTTGTCCTTATTTCGGTGAGTTAAAAATAACGTGTGTATCGTGAAACACGAAGATGTACAAAACGTGAAAGGCATTTGCAAATTGCTGGAAAATCATTTTCGAGAAAAGAAGTGAAATCAACGTTGCTTTTACACTATCGTAGCGGACGATGAGACTTTCCACCACGGTACAAAAAATGGCACAAACTCGACTTACCCATCGACAATATAAGACGCGTTTCTGTTACTGAATATCAAGAAAAAAATCTAACAGCCAAACCATAACAAGTACAAAGTGAATCCGAGACCGTTAACGCCCTGGATGTCCCATTGTCAGTAAAACGCAGTATAGCCGGAATGTCATTATGTCCAACTAAAATTATTATCCTAACGGATGTGTGAGCCGCCTAAGGAATGCATAAAAATGCGTAAACGCGCGCGCACACGCCTCCCATACTAATTATCGACTGACTGTACCCACAAGTACTTGCTGGACGTGGTATCGAAGTATGTGCCTGCCTGGGTATGCCCACCGCTGCAATAAGCAGCGAAGACAAAATAGAAGAAAGGAAAAGCTTGACTCGCGCGTGCAGTTCTGTCAAAAGCAAGCGCATCCCATACGCGCGCACGGTAAGCTCATCCGAGAATCGCGGATACCTGCTCGTCGCTGCACTCTCCGAAGATAATTAGAGGCTGGATCAATTAACCAATCGGCCGCTCGTCAGCCTTCGAACCGCAAATCGCCGCGTCCAGTGGGAATATTCCTGATAAGGCGAGACAATGATATCGTACCGGGTTGTACGTACACTATGGGGACAGGCGCGCAATAATTCTTTGAGAACTTTACCAGAGACGGTCACGCGCTGCTTCCGGTATAGGATTTCCACGCACGGAAAGCCGTCTCGCATCCTCCCGTGACTCGTCGGCTTGCCTCCTCTTGACACGGAGAGTAGTTTTTCTAATATTTGAGCATATAATTCAAGGGAATGCCTCCGTGCATTGAATCGATGCAGCGACTCGAGCCCTGAGCAAGAGAGCGCGGGAGAGAGGGAGAGAGAAAGACGGACAGAGACGGAAAAGCTCGTGAGCACGGGAGGTAACCGAAGGGAGACCTGCGAGCTCGCTCAACGGATGTCAGGGCACGGAGTCTCCGCCTTGGGACGTGTGGGAACGGATGAATCTCGTGTCGGAACAAACTGCGAATTTATTATAATCACGAAACGCCCGGAGGCCTGGGATAAAAATTTCTTGCCTTCTCTCGATCAAAGGATCAAATGTCAGCCCTCGACCTAGCGTTAATTACTCGTGACGATTCCTCGAGACGGGTACAGGCCGATGATGAGAAAAGATAATGGTACTGGATTCTAAGGAACGGTTGATCACCGTTTTCAGTTCAAATTTGTCAACGAAAATTTTCTGGTGCGTTACGTTTTTCAGTTCCTATTTAATCCGGGTGAAGATAAGACTGCCTTGGTTATTCTGTAACTAGATTCGCAATCGGTGTTGGAAAGCCTGTTAGAATGTCTTCCGTTGAACCCAATTAATGGCGACGAAATCCGATATTCATTAACGGTAAAACATCGTTTGAAAACTTGAAAGACCTGATTCGGAAGTGCTAGAGCAGCATTTATTTTCCCATCAATTTTAGTCTTTAAATGTTATACTTCAGATATAATTATTCGCCACTGGTGAATGCTGAGCTTTATTCATCTTGGCAGGGTACGAATTTACGCCAATGAGTGTTCTATGCTGAGTTGAAACGGAATAACAGGATTTATGCAAAAATATTTGTGTCAAAAAATCTCCACGTGGCGGTCGGTCCGGTTCATGACGGTGTCGCAATAGACGCGCTATGACTATGTCATCAGCCACGCGCAGCCAGTATACGCAATTAACCAAAGCTGAGAAGGAGAGCCGTGGTTATGTAGATGATGATGGCAGATTATATTTGTTTATAGTATTCGAGCCAGCGTCATGTTCTCAGTTATATTCACGCAGTTTTACGACACTGCTTCAGGCACATTAATGAAATGCTGAAAATCAACTTCGATACAATCGACAATCACGGATCTCAAAGATGGACGGAGGTTGCTGAAAACTTCGAATGCCTCGACTGTTATGGCTGGAAGAACAAGAAGGAATCCTGCGGCCTGTTCAACTTAAACCATGCCATTCGATCCTGCAATTGCTAGGGGTGGATTTGAAATCCCGAATTTGAAAAGTTCCAAAAGCGTCAAATTCCGAATTTTTTGGTACCGAAACTTGAAGTAAAGAAATCTAACTTTGAAGAAACATCAAATTTTCGAATGGTCCGAAACCCGACACTCAAAAATGATTGCGAAAATGCTAAGTTCCGAAAATGTAAAGTTCAGAAAAGGCAAAATTCCGAAAGAACAAAATGCCAAAAGGGCGTAGCTCCGACAAGTCAAAGTTCCGAAAGTGCGAAAATGAGAAAATTTTGGTATATGAAACATCGAAATCCCGAATGATCGAAGATTTTTAGCTCTGTGAATTTCTAGCTTAGTGACATTTCACCACTTTGGTCTTTCTTTGCTTTGGATTTTCAATATTTTGACGGCCGGAATCCTGGTCATTCTGATTTTCGGTTTTTTTAATTTTTTACACCCTCTCATTGTGTAAACTACGCTGTGTGAGTATATTAGTAATTTTCAAAATTTTACTCTATCCAAACTTTATTTTTCGAAATTTTGCTCTACCGTAACTTGAATTTTCGAAATCCAGCATTTCGGAACTTGGAGCCGTCGGGTTTTCAACCATTCTAAACTTTCTTGTTTCGTAAAACTTTGATCAGTTCACTTCGTTTCGCAATTAAATAATTTGGAATTGGGCGCTTTCGGAACTTTTCAAATCCGAAACTCCAACCCCGCTCCAATTGATGACTTCTACGCACCTACAGTTCAGTTGCGAAATGAAACATATTGTTTAAAGAGTGCATGTTATAATTGCGAATTATGTCGATTTATATCCTTTGCTGGATTCCAAGCCACGAAAAGTAGTTCAAAATTTAACTACCTGTAAGGGCCGGCATGCTTCCGCGAACACTCCGATAGTACCAGAAATCTGTATTGGCACTTTTGTCGAGTGTTCACACAGATTCTTAAAAGAATCAGAATCCTCCTCCATTATGCAACAGGCGACCTCGAGAGATCAGACCTAACAGAACGAGTTTACCGTATGTGCCGTAACCAAACTTTTTGTCGTACATAAGTCTTGCTAAAAGAATCGCGAACGTGATAAAGGGATCGGTTCCATTTACCTCTTGCTTTCCCCGATTCGCAACCACCTCTGTTATCCTCTCATTGTTTTTCGATCCCGTCTTCATTCTTCTTTCTTCCTCGCATGTGAGATTATAGCACAGCCTTAGAACGGCCAAAAAACGACGAGGACCATCAGTATCAAACATGTGGACCTGATACAGGTATCCTGAAAAAAATGTGTATGTGAATTCATCATGAACGACTGTAAAACGCTACATTCTGACGATGCTGGATATTTTGCTTGTTGTACGTGAAATTCAAAGAATGTGTTGTGGCTATCATCTGTGCTTGGTTAGCATCTGGCTAAAGGTGACATGATCATTTTATGATTTCAATATAAATTCACTCTCTCTCTCTTAATTCAGTCTTTTTACTGCAGTGGCTGTCGAACTGAACATTCGAGATAAATGTTTCCAATATGTGATACCGTATGTCTGTGCCTACTCGACTACGAGATGTTTCCGAGACACGAAGTGGGCCGTTCGGTTCCTCTTCGGTAATGCGTCCATCCTTTGCGCCCTGTAAGTAACGGTATAGCCAAAAAACCTCAGTTATTACATGGAACGTTGGACTCCCACAAAAACATTCATCGGATTATCTCACGTAGAGACGCCTGTTTATTTTTTTCCTCTTACAACTTGATCCTCTTTATTCTTGTCTTACGTTTCATTTTGTTTTACGTTTTCTTCGGAGCAAATGCAACAGCCGGACAGACATGCTAGATTTCGTGCCAGGCGTCGAATCCCCGAATTAGCGTAAGCCGACTTCCAAGCGTACCGGACAACGTCGCATATACGCCTGCACGTTACACTCATTCTAATAGGTGTGGATTGCCATCGTGCATAAATTCACTCGCACACACTATTGCGGTGGTCTGCGGTCAGTCCGGAGAAATGAATATCCAAACAATTTTGTTACATAGCTGAGAGTGCCTCTAAGATGTAACTACTCGGAAAGCGTTGAAGTATAGACGAGGGAAAAAAAAAAAACTTCTAAGATAAACGTTCCAAGAAAACGAAAATGGAATAACAAGTAAAGGTACCAGTTCCTTTTCTATCTGCGATAATAGATATGGATATTTTTTGTCAAACTTGGGCTGTCTAAGCTTGCAGGCTTCGATATGAATTGATAATAATTACTTTAAATTGAAAACTTCACTTGCTCGCTGATTACTGCTAACATATTTAAGAATTTATACAAACCTGGCATACAGTGAAATCGTAGCATGAGCAAGTCTGACGAAAATATATATGATTTGAGCTTTTTAACAAGTATCAAGGAGATTTGTCTACTGTCATTTTGTAAGGGATTCATTAAATACGGTCAAAAGAAATTGAATAATTAAGAACTAATTGTCGTAATCAGGAAATCAATCATATAACATTCTCCCGGATTTTCTTATTCATCTCTTGAAATGAAATTAGTTCAAACATGGAATATCTTTCACTTCATTTTTCCAAATAAAAATTACAAGTTCATCCGTATTCAAGTATGAATAGTACCGTATTCGATCTATCAATAACATAACTGTTTGCAGACCGAGCTAATCGACACACGTTATAGACGTGGAGTTACGTGATATAATAAACTTTGGATATTGTTACATCATATACTTGTAATGATGCGACGAAAAATGATAAACAGAACGTGATAATCGATGTTACACGTATAGTGCTGTTTATAGATCTGATAATTGAACTCGGCCGTACCATCGAATTCAGCAATTTATTGCGACTCGTCACAGCACGCACGTAACACCCAGACGTAACGTATCGATTCACGCCTTTACAACTAACTACCGTTCTGACTTGGAGCAAATTTTATGATCTACATAGTAAACTCAGGCGTAGATGTTTCCTTACATATAATGTAAAAACTATGGAACTGGTAAAAATTACAATAACACCGATAGTACCAACACAACGATGATATTAATGACAACTATACGACCGACCCAAACGGTGGCAAAATTTGGACCTCACGTGCAAAAAATATTAAAATTGCAACGCGGCTTGACGGGCAGGTGTGAACCTGACACGAAACGGGAAGTTGAAGAAATAAAAACGTTATTTCCTTACGGAACTCGCATTGTATATATACCTATACGTTTTGGCAAAAATTGCACGCCACGCTACTTTTACATTCATTCCGTAGCTGTGTTTATTTGAATTTATTTTCTTTTATTTTGTTTATTATTCATCCACTCATTTCGTGTCAACTTGCAGAAAAATTTGCTAACAAAAGTGAAAAAGTTTTGAAAATATACATATAATGTACCTATAGTACACAGCACGTACTGTCTAGAGCCGTTGACGAGCTGCGCTAACGACAGGTGCAAATACATATATCGTGTCTGTGTACTTTGACGTAAAGCATCCGTGCGAAAAAGTTCTGCCTTACACGTACCTTTACGTATAAGGCACTAAAAAGATGAGTCAAAACAACTTTTTCGCTAGGCCGAGTAATAAAATGTAGATGCGTGAAAGAAATAGCTTTCATGTGCATCGATGCGGAGGCACAAGATTGACTTGTACCTGTAGATGTGCGGTAAAAGCAGATACGTATACAGGTGACAGAAATATGTGGGCAACCTATATACGGAAAAACTTGTATTAATCTGATACTTCTGATAGTCAACAAAATTTTCATACTATATGAAAATAGGTACATTCCGTGATTTATTTGTAAATTTTTAGTTCACCTATTTCGAAGCAACGTCTCCTAATTTCTTTATATTGGTAGAGGTAGGAAGGAAACATTTACGCAAACAAAATTGATCTACAAAAGAATTTACTGTTTTTGTGAATTTTTAAGAGGGACAGGATTGATATTTTTTTTATATCACAAACGCAAATTATAGCAAAAACCAATTTGAAAAAAAGATTTGAAACACCCTCAACTACAAAATTTATTTTTACCATTTTCACCAAAAAGGTATCGGTATAAAAAATTTGAATCTTGTAGTCGGAATTTTGCTAACAGCGAGCCAATTTTGGGAGTGAGCAATAAAGCAAACATTGATACCTAAAGTCTCTCTGTATATACTTGTACTTCAAATTATGAAGCGGCCATTCAACGTGTTTTCATTCGTAATTCATACGAAATTAATGATCGGCGTGATCAATATTTTCGTCCGCCTAATGGACGGCACTTATTTACGCATAAGCTGCGCTGAAAATGAGTGGTTTAATTCGCGAAAACTCAAAGTTTCAAGAAATAAGTACATTTTTTAATTCACTTGAAGCCCCCAGATAATCTATTTCAATGCGTCATTGCATAAAGAGGAGATATTTTTAGAGGAAGTTCATGAGAGGTCAATATATAAATTTTCATAAATAATATCAAGTGATAAGCACACATAGATCATTCATAAAATCAATGTGTGTGTAACCTACGATATTTTTACTTGATAATATAAGAAAAAAAAATGCAAAATCGTTTCAATATGATGAAAATCCGGTATTATTATGCGTTTGATTCCATTTGGCGATGACTCATTTCATTGGAGACATTGATACCCATAATCCTACTCTGACACATCTATTTTCACTTTGGAATCATGAGATATTTCATTGGGAATTTTTTTTTAACCGCTGTACCCGGAAAGGTAACACTAACGCTCCCGTTATAATTGCTACATTTTTGGTGACCGCAGAAAATGGTACTAAAAAAATTTCGCAATTTGAACCACAACTTTAGCAAGTCATGACGCCAAATGTACCTGAGTACGGTAGAAGCAAATATATGCTTTCTACTTATGTCAACTAGTGTAATTGTAATTAGTCAAAGCGTTGCCATTGAGCTGAAAAAACTCTATAGATATTTACAATTGCTGAAGCAATTTGGATTATTAATGTAGAAGAAAATAAAACTATAGTGCCTTTCAAGCATCGAGTTTTCGAGATTGTTGCGAAAGGAAATTTGTCGTGAAATAAGAATATACCCACTCAATAATGTAACGCCTGGGTACCCCGCTATACTGTTGCAATTCTCCGTTATTGGGCAACAAAGTGAGAGTGGTTAATGTATGCTCGAGACAATGCGACGGATAAAGGTATTGAATAAAACCAAACACCCACCCGCAAGACAATTCACCGAAATTTCGTTTCGAACACGGCCGGAATTTAGAATGGAAGCATTAAATTCAAGTCAAGACAGAACAGTTCCAAGATCACCAAGGCAAAAAAAAAACAATAAATAAATAAATAAATAAAATAAAAAATTAAGCATATAAACAACGCAAATGAGCTGTTATCGGAAACGAAATCTTGAAATGGAGTCACATTTTTCGAACTACTCTGGGAAGAGGAGAGGAAGGTACATTCGGACAGTGTTTTTGCAGCCAATTATCATCCTTAAAAACCGTTTATATCAGTATGATTTTGGAGTGGATGAGTAATTCCGTTCATTACGTAGTATCTTGCATTGCGTTTTGCATTTGACCGAATGTTCCCCACAGTGGAACAAATTTGAACACACAATTTTCCTGACTTCAAAACAATTTCAGTGATGTATTCTTCTGAATTTATGGTCCAAAATCTAATTATATGAATTTTATGAGATGCGAGTTATAACTCAACGATTTATCTGGGTCGTTATTAGGACGATGGGTTATTCAATACAGTAAAAGGAAGGTAAAATCACGTACGTCATAAGAAAATGCTTACTCATGTTCACTTATGTTTACTATTTCGAATTTTACAGATTTCTGTTGATTAGTTTAATACAACAATAACTGTGATTAACTAGAAACGTCAAATGGGCAAATAAACGAGATCAGCCGCAGCAGCAATATGAAAAAAAGGCTTTCACTCTGGCATAATTTAATATACTATATTGTGTAACAAGGAGGCAAACTCGGTCTTTTTGAGTCGAAAGTAAATTTGCAATGGAGTTGTGGGTGGACACGAATAAAAGCCGAAGACGAATATTGCAAGTACGCGATGCAAAAATACCGTTGCTTCCTTATTGCACGAGATCCTTTGTATAACAAGAGTATGTTAAATTGAGGTTACGATCGTGTGATGTCCGATTAATTTTGGGACTGCGCATGCGCGGAGTACAGAAAAAACCACTTTCAACTCTTACCACTTAAGAATGCTCTTTATTATACTCCGCGCATGCGCAGCTGTGACTCACACTCGCCATCGTTAAAACAGTTACTTTACGTACCAAACACATGTATGAAAAAACACGTAAAACATACTCGCGTTACATAAACTGCTTATGACTACTGCATTTTGGACTGTTAGTTATGCAGTAGTATGTAGTACATCATTTTAATTTGCTTTTTATACATTTGAAACATATTCTAAAACACGTTTTTAAATATGCGCCACGTGAATCATCCGAATGCGTCCTATTCTGCTGATATACTCAAAATCTTGAATGAAGCCTCTTTGAACTCTTATTCTAAATAAAATCCTGGAGTGTTGCAGTTAATCGTGAAAAGGAAGAATATGCGAATGGAGCCACTCTAATACGCATATTGTAAATTCGAGAAATGGTATTGTCCAAATGTGCCTCACTCTCCCTTGTTATGAACAAATTACGTAGCAATTTATAACAATTATTATTGATTCTAAGGCCAATGCTCAATTAATATTACGCATCTGCAATTTGTTTAAGGTCATAGGTTGGGAGTAAAAGAAATGGTTTCAGAAAAATTGTCCTGATAAATCGAAAGCAGAGCCTTTGTGTGTCGGTTGTTTTTTGCAAATTAGTGTTGTACAATTGGAAATAGAGGTGATAAAACGCATTCGAACACAACTGTGTTACCTCGTTACATGGATTCATTATAGTCTTTGTTGCCATAATCACTCGAGCGTCAGGTGGTTGCAAAGTGTCGTTTTTGATTTCAGTTTACGCGTTACGCGGGTATCTTAAACAACGTGGCTGCGGCTACTGAAATTGAATTCTCGGTGAGGCTTTTACGACGCACCTACCCACCTACCTCATATCCGAGGACGGTCGTCTTTACGGCCAATTTTACCGAGGAATTAAAAGTGATGCGTCTGTAAAATACCTCTTCAGGGTCTTTCACCAAAAACAGTTAGTTACGCTCGTACCCGTTGCCAGCGTCGTTGGCATCTTTGACTTGTTCCCTCATTATTCTCATTTTTGCATCCTTAAAATACCATTAAGAAATAACGTATATAGTACTATGTATGAATGTATGACGCAGCATAAATATACGTTACGATAACGGGGAAAAAATCAGACCGAGTTATATATGCTACATGTTTTTTCTCGCTCGTACTCAACTACCAACAGCCAGTATGTTGAGTCTCTTGAAATGCACTGATAGGCCTCAATTATACGGACCACAGTGTTTGACTACGGTAAAACATGCCAGGGCCATATTAAACCCCATATAATGATGTGTATAAATGTGGTGATAAATGGCAGTAATGTAAATTGTAAATAAATTGTAAATTGAACTATATAGGCAATTACTATTTCGAAAATATCTACTTAACAAACTGGACCAGCCCTTCTTCCTTGACCTCAATGATTCTTCCTAAGCGGCAGATTGAATTATTGGCTTTTTGGAACTTATGCAAATCCACGTCAAAATTGATTTTTTATTTTTTTTTTTTTGGTTGATAAATTTTGGCAAGGTTTGATGATAATACAAGTTTCATCAATTTATTTGAAATATCCTCAACTTACTCCAATAAGTTAGAATTTTTGAACTGTTAGTACGATTTTTGAAAAAAGAATCAAAGTAAAATAAATTTCGGAAATTTTCTTCATACGTAGATTCTTATTAAAACTCTCAGACTAATTCCGATCAATCCGTAATACCTGTGACATTTCGATTTCGGTTTATTGACTTCAACTAAATTGCGAAGAAGTATCCGAAAAACTGGCCAGTTTTCGTTTTCATTGTAAAAATTATTTTCGCCAAGAACATCGTTGATTTCTTTTCCTTTGATGACTCAAGATCTTTAGTGCCTGGTGAATATCAATTTCATTTAATCTTCCTTGTTCCCTTTTATCACAAATTTACCACTCTCATTTGCTACATCTGCTGATAAAACGGGTTTGCGAGTGTCCACGTGTTTGGCGAAACGACATGTATGGTTAAGAAAAACTCTCGAACTCATTACACCACGTTGCTCAGTAGTTAAAGTCAAATTGAGTATTTAGGTGGGTCGTATTTCTACGTTTGCGAAGACGGGGTTGGAGGGCCACGTCGCGAAGATCGAGCCATAAATTGCGTTCAAAGTTGGAGTCTCCGAATGAACCCCTGCAGCTGGCAGCGGGTTATAAATTATGGGAAAAGGAAGCTAGCCCCCATATATCACGAAACATATTATTGTGTCACTTACCCAGAACGGCATCGGATGGCTATAATCACGTGGCTTTGCATCCTGCCACTCAGCGTTGGCGTTGGCGCCACGAAGCCATAGCTGCGATCGGCCATGCGTGTCGAAAATATGCAAGACGCACGCCATGTGCGGCTCGTATCGGTCCATCTATGTGAACATGGAAGGTTTGGACAATCATCAAGTTCAAGGTGTAGACGAGATAAAAATCGAAAAACTATATTTGCTATGAAGCAGTAAAGTGATCACATTAAACGTTTGGATGAAAAACTAATTCTTTCCTTTTATTATTTTAGTTTTTATCACTTTCCTGGAAAAACCTAATATTCCGAAATCAAGAAATATATCATTGTTTTTCTTTCAGACTATGGATTATTATCAGCGAATAATATTCGATTCTGAAAATTAGAACACAGCTATCTATTTTGCAAATTGGATTCGTATCATTTGAGTTTTAAAGTATATCCTGAATGCAGTTTCAATGATAAAAATAGATAAAATAACAATCCCTGATCGGTTGTGAGAATAATGAAAAATATTCTACAGAAAAGGATTTGCGGAATCTATCACTAGTAGTAATGAAGTTTCAAGTAGAAACATCCGTTTTGATACGTAGTTTTCTTCATTTGTGGTTTGTTTTCAGCATTTACTCTTACTGTGTTCGAAGCAATGTCAATAAATATCTAGCTCATTTGAATTGCACGCACAAATAATCTGAAAATTTTACGAAACCTTAGACATTATTTTTTCGAAAACATTATCGCCCCACGATCTTCAGGCAATGATAACTAGTCAATGTTCAATATAATTTCAGATCAACTGATTGAAAAAACGAATTTTTTGGTGGAAAATATATAGCAGCAATGTTTTTAAATTCAGAATGATGAAAGCGTCTACCTGTAGCTTCGAGTTTGGCCATTCGGAATTAGTCAATGAGGAACTTTGGGTGTGTACGAATGAACCCGGGCAAAGTGTACCCACATATGTGTCGGCGTAAGATGAGACGTGAATATTGCGTAGTCACAAAGTACACCGATCGACAGTCTTCACGGCTAATGGACTAACAATAAGTCACCCCAGACGACCATGTCATGGGTCTTGCACGTTCGACAGAGAATCTGGAATGAATGGTCCTTACGTGTAACAATTAGATCCATTCTGAGATGACATTTCGAGCAAACATTTTCTGAATTCCTGCCTATATTATGCCAAGTGGGATTCTCAGTCAATGAATTTCATTGTGCCTTATTACATCGTATATGCTATCCCTTTGAAGTCACGCCTCCATTTTACGTTATTAATTATTTAACGCAGATATAAAGTAGTCGCCAAATTATATTGTAAAATCAAAAACAGATTCGTTCACTGATCAGACTGAACGAATACCCCCCATCATCGGTGAAGGTATCGGTGAATATACAGTGCACCCAATAATTATACAGCGATTTCCTATGGGAAATAATTGGAGATTCTAAAAACATACTGTAATTGCAAGGATAACAACTTTAAATTGACTTGACGGAAGAGCGAATTCGGTGGGTGGCATAGTGTAAGAGAACAGATATAATTTAAAGTATCGTAATTTATATAATATTACATAATATTTATATAAGATATAATTTAAATAAACATCAAAAGAAGCCAAACGACTCTTATTGAATTAGTTACTCACCTTAGAAAATTGATTCGTAAATTATTTCACTGCTTAGACCCTGCATCTCCCTTTTTCACAAAATTATGCATAAATCACGCAACATAACTCAATTTCTAGCTTCGTTATTAAATATTTATATCATTTTGTATACTAATATACTGTATGAAATTCAAAGTTCTTATGAAAAACATAATACAAGCCTTTGGTTTTGGTGACCTTTATGAAATATTATACACCCTCTAAATAAAAAAAAAAAAGTTTGATTTTGAGGGTGTGCAATTCGTCTAGACTGCCTGGTATGATGATTTGAATTTTTTCTCAGATAGTAACACTAATGCCCGCTAAAATCTCGCAGATGCAAATTTTATTGAACATTATTACTCTCGTAATAAAATATACATATACAGAGAATGTGGCTGAAACACGCGTGTGACCTAAATGGGGAAAACCACCCTCTTACAGGGAGAGGTTAAAGTTGAGATAAAAGTTAAAAAAATCAAGGAATAGTTTTTTAATTATTTCAAGTCGATTTGGAAGGCAGCCCGGAAAAAATTCGTAAACACCATAAATAAGGACCACCCTGATTAATATATTCGAATTTGAATGTGTTTCACTTGTAACGAGTTCGCAATGATGCGACTTCAAGATTAAACTTGGTAAAAATTTTAATTTCAGCGATCTAAACTCGGTGGATAGATCGTTATACTCTCCACGCGTAAACGAAAAGCCTGAACGAACCACGTTTAAGATGATGACAGATAAGACAACATAACGTGCAGCTAATTGTCAAGTATCGAAGAAGGAAACAATAGGATGCGATGCGTGATTGTGTGGCGCTTACGATTAGCATAAATTAAATCAATGAGAGTGATTCGTGGATTCCGGTCCATGACGACAATATTCGGACGGGATTAACCTTTGCCTTTTTATAGTTGTGTGACTAACAAAAGTTTGGCAATCCTGGCTAGTCGCCCTCAGCTATTGTCTGCCCATTGTTATGCCCCCGCGCCTGCCTACAACTGGCACAGTTTTTCTCAGGGTTTATTGGACGCGGAGTAGAAATTCCATGATTTAGCCTGCGAGCAAAACACTTCAGATCCATGTCGCCATGGGTTCATTCGACTGGGAATAAAACACCAAAGGTCTCCCCGCAGAATGTAATCCGAGTGAAACTCTCGTGTTCCTCGAGATAAGGAAGAGGAGGTGAAGGCGAAGGTGGATCCTTGACAAAAGCAATTCCATTTTCTCATTGTTTTTTTTTTTTTTTTTTCGTTTTGTTTTTATTGCACAATAACAATTTCTCTCCGAGATAAGACGCCGGTGGATATTAACTGGGGATAGAAGTAATCTGCGCGATGAGGCTGCTTCCTTGGGGCTGGAGGTAAAAACCCCGTAGAAATGTGTAGTGTTGGAAACGAAACAGTCGAGATATCTCGATTCTAACTTTTAATCAACAAAAGACTTGACATGCGTGTTTCAGAAAAAAATGTCATTTTTCGTTAGCAAGTATCGAGCTTCAGATTTCCTAAAACTATTTAAATTATTGCTAAAGTTTTGCATGAAAAATTTTTAAGCTCAGTCAACTCAATGCCGCTCCCAAATGTTGGAGTTTTTCTGTATTCGACGTGAGCTCAAGTTTTCTGATTTTCATGATCATTTGTAATTATTTAACTTTGCGTCCGCTTTCTTCAACTAATTGCACGTATTCGTTGTATAATTCATAATCAGCGAACGCTACACTAAAGCTATTAATAAATATGTATCAAGGTTTCGATACTTAATTCCTTCGTCCTAAAAGTTCTTTGGAGTACTCGCACTTCAAATGTCCGAGGCTATCCAAATCTTGTTGTATCTTGTGATGTATCTTGTGCAAATATCGATCTATTTTGCCGATCGAGTTTCCTATTGATTATTAAAAAATATGTGAACATGGATCATTTCCAGCAGCCATGTAAAATACAGAACTCTTTTACATAGATACTCGTGCTCACCGAAACGAATGTAATAAGTTAAAAAAAGAAATAGAAGCATGAAAGTGAAACGGTTGTAAGGATCGTCGAGATCGTGAAGAGAGGGTCGAAATATCTTGAATAAGATTCAGTCTCATAAGCCCTTGGTTCGTGTTATCTTTTATAGCGTTGAGCATTTGCGGTGAATTGCATCTCTTCAAAGACCTGCTGCACCGCATCCCTGCCATGAATAAAATAATATATCTTTGGAGTTTAGACAGTTGGCAGAGATTTTTCTTCTTTCTCCATTTATTTTTTTTTTTTTTTGCGCCTGTTTAACTTCCGCCCATTACAACATAACGAAGTGATACAGAAACGCGAGCAAGAGAAAGGAGGAGAAAAATCCGAAAAATGAAAGGAAAAGAAAAAAAAAAAACAGAAGAATATGATCTTCCCGATCGTGAAACATCTGCAACTGATGAATCGAGCCATTATGCAGTACCGAACTTAAAGGGGTAACGCCATTGTAAAAACCTAGAAACAAGCAATTTTTTGACCATTATTTTTTGGATGTAAAAAAAGAAATAAGATAATAATATTTAATAAAGTTATTAGGCATATGTTTAAGTATAAACCGAAAAAAATATTCAAAAATTGCGACACAGGAGCCATTCTTGCGAGACATGTTCAATTCTGCTACACATTGTAACTGGTGCAAATTTGAATCTGGAAAAAAAAGAAAAAAATTACCTCATCAACATGTTTATAGCTGGTGAAATACGTAGGAGATTTTCGATAAGTTAATTTAAGCATTATTTATCCACAAATGATTGCCCTTTTCTGTCGAAAATTTAACGTGTTTTATTTAGATACTCGCCAGTTACACAAAAAACAGTATTTATTAAATCCCCTACATTTTCACCAGCACCAGTAAACATGTAGATTAAGTAATTTTCTTTTTTCACATTCAAATGTGCACCAGTTACACATTATTGAAGATTTTTTGGTAGTAATTTTTTGTATCATACTCAAATATATGCCTAATAACTTTCTTAATTATTGTTATCTTATTACCTTTTCTTTTATCCAAAAAAAATTTTCAAAAAAGCGCAATTTTTATGTTTTTATAGCGAGGTTACCCCTGAAGCGAAGCCTGCAACAAAGAACGGACAACAGTGCAGAGATGCCTCGTGTTCAGCAGAACTCTCGGCTGCCTCCGGCGTCGGTGGACGTGTGATGAATCGGCAATCAGTTTAAACTAGCATAATTGCACGTTCTCTCGGTAAACAAAGACGGAGACACTCGTCGATAGGGGATCGGTGGTATTAATTACTCCGGTGCAGAAGCGAGCAAATAACTTTCAAGTGTCGAGCAGTGCGCGGCTGGAGTGAAAAGGAGGACCGGTTAAAAGTTGGCACGATGTGTTTCCGAGGAACAAGCAAAGCCTGGCGAACACATGCGTGTGTCCTCGGAGCATTAACTCGAGAAGTCTCCCTCTCTCTTGGGCTGGGAGATCGGCTGTTCGTCTTGCTGCGTCAGGATTCAATTGCGCGTAACGAAATTCAACTGTGAAGTAAAGTACGTCAGCTAAGCCTTCGATCTCAGCTGCCGGAAAAAGGACTCTCTGTCCAATTTTGGCAGCCTTGGTGCTCGCCCGACTATCCGGGTATACGCGACGTTGTTCCATGCAGCGAAGGGCTTGCACAACTCGTCGATTACGCCGTGTCCGTTGAGCTTGCGGCATGGCAGCAGCAACAGCACTGAGCTCAAAAAGCTCCGTCGACCGAACTTTCCCCGCTAACAAGGCGTTATTGTTGTGATTACAGACGGACTTCCATGATGATCGAAACTTGTGCGAGATAATAAATACGTGAAGGCCTGATTGCACGGTCGGTGGCAGAGGAGGAGGAGGAGAGATCGGGGAACTTGGGAAGAGGTGCTGTTTCTAGGTGTAGGCAGTTGCGTCTCTTGCGCAAGACGCTGCCGGATCGGGTCCATTGTGACTCGCTTCAACCAGGCCTCTGAAAATGTCTCCTGGCTCATTCAGAATTTGATTAGTTACAGGTGAGAAAAAAAGTCGAGCTAAATCGTTCCCTTCGATCCCGAGCCACCTTTACCTACAGAGTTTCATAACTCTCCAACAGCTTCGCCTGAGATTGAGTCTCGGTATCAATACCCTGGATTCGGTATTTCGCTTAGCCTTATAGACCGGTAAATAAGCATGAAAAGTAGTACTTTTTGGTATGAACCCGCAACTTGATCTAACTGTAATTCGATGACGTTGAAAGGAGTGGTGATAATAATTCTGCAATCGACCCCCGAGATTATTATGAAAAAAAGGGTTTCAACCGCTTAATTCGGAACCTAATAACTTTACGAAGAAATGTATGAAACAAGAATTGGGGGGAAAAAAGACGTGAAAAAGTATCCTTTGTTCATCTTCGTATCTTCAAAAATAAGCATTGCAGCATTGAAATCATGAGTAAAGATTACAAAATTATTATCACCGTTCGATTCAGCGACATCGAATTACCTTTAGATCAAGTTTCCGGATTCATACCTTCCGACTTTTTTCCTGGCCTTTTGTTCGTATCCGCTGCCTCGGCTTTTCTTCGAAACTTTTTACGTTATTTAACGTAATTTGGATCCGGATGGATTTAATCACGGAATGAAAATAATAAGATTGCGTGTTTCCTCGAAGAAATGGAGGGTTTTTATGAAATTATGATTTTATTTCTCCTCTGCACTAAGAAATTCAATTTAAAAAGTTGCAAGGATTGTGTTGAGTTCCCAACCTCCGTAAGGTAAACACACATTATCTGAATGCGCAAGAACAATTATAGCAACACAAGTAAAGTTAACGGTAATTTAATCTTCTGCATGTGATTTACCGCGCATGCAGCGATAATTTATATGAGTCAGAATTTGCGAAACTCACACTGAAAGCGTTGCGTTGATCTGAAATGCCTTATTTGAAATTTTGGGTACTACATAGAGATGTGAGCGGATTAAATTCAATCCTCTTTTACGACAAGCCATATATCAGAAAAATCCTTGAGCAATTTTGAGAAAATTCAAAAGTTGAGACATTTTATTCTAATAAATGGATCCCAGTTTGTGAGACGCGGACATCGATCCAGTTTCAAGTTACACATTTCATCCAGCTTCGAAAGCAGTTATACAAAGAAGTTTAATCTACAAAAATTTTATACCTCAAAGTTCGAGTCGCGAAGAGTGAAGACACCTGAGAGAAATTCACTTTCGCTCTGCGTAAAGCGAGGACGCGTCGACTCGAGACGGTTGCTGACGACGTACTTCTAGCACCGACATGAGGCGGTGGCGATGAGGACGCGAAGGACGCGGTTACCAAGGCGTGAAAATATTACCGTCTAACTGCCTCATTCTCTGGCGGACGCAGAAAAAAAACTCTAATTAAATCCAAATCGGCAGTTGAATACATCACGCAATGCCGGCAGCGTGACTACGTTTTCGATCCAATTTAGCTCGCCTTTTATTTTCCCGGACCCGTATGTAGATGTAGGTATATCCTACCGCGGAAGATACGCCCAATAATCCTGTCCCCAAACGGAATAATTAGCCCGGGCACAGAATGTGGAAAATTAGGAGTAGATCACATCTGCAGATGGATTCATGCCCAAATTCCTGCCCAGTTCAGAAATGCGCAGGTTAGGGACCTACCCCAACACGTAGAGGGCGAATGCTACGCACTCGGTATTGATTTTGAGAGCAGACACCCAGGAGAGCTGGAAATTAGGGTGGAATTTAAAGTTCACGATTTCTGGAATGGACATGTTCCGACCAATTGGGCCGTCTTGCAGAAATTTTTCAATTTTTTTCAACGGAAAGTCTCGGTCATATTATGTAATACGGAAAGAATCGAATTTCAGTATTCTTCGATAGTCAAGAATTCCTGATTACATATATCTGTAACAGGGAATTCAAATATTTGAATCTACGAGAGTACATTCGAAAACAAATATTAAAATATGTTCGGTTTTCGCATCTAGACTTTTGTAGACTTCATCAGTTTTTCAATTTCGAAACAAACCCATTCGAGTAGGTAATCTGATTTTGTTTGATCGTGCACCAAGAACATTCACTTCAATAGTCGAGAATTACTTATTACGTATATTTACAATAGCGAATTCAAATATTTGAATCTACGAGAGTACATTCGTAAACGAACATTAAAATTTGCTCGGTTTTCGCATCTCGACTATTGTGCAATTTTGCAATTTCGCAATAAACCCACTCGAGTAAGTAATCTAATTTTGTTTGATCATGCACCAAGCAAACTCGCATCGACAGATTTTTAATGCTCAATGAGAATGTTGACGCCGTACTGGCCGAAAATGGCTAAAACTTATAGTCTGGTTTTGGTTTTAACCACAGACGAAGTTTTCTCGATAAAGAAGAAGAAAAACTTTCTTTCTCCAAATTTCAATTCAATGCAAAAGCAGTAATTAGTATTTAATAAAAAGGCGAGTATTTTTTTGAACAGAATAACAAAATGTAACAGAAAACTGAGTCTAAAGGATTCATTAGTTTTGACAAAGTCCGAGCAGTGCTAATAATACACGTGTAGCATTCAATACGGCAACTCTTTTTTACTTCTTATTACTTTGCCCAGTGCAAAGTAAGCAGCGCTCGTCGTTACCAGCTCAAGGATTAACCGTCCTGACTTACATTAGTCAGTCAATAGACCGATAGAAGAATCATACGGGTTGACGACGATTACGAATAATTTGCGCATTATTCGATGTGCCGTCTGCCAATATTTGTTCGATATACATATTGAGCAATGCTTTTTCGGATTTGCGGCAGCCCAAACTTCGTTGGAGTAACGTTAACCCCGAGGTTCAGAAGCCCTGAAGATTTAGAGCTGGCTAAATCGAATTGATGCTCATGCATTGTGTGATACGATCGTAAAATTCCGCGGAAAATCGATGTCGGAATTTTTCCAGTCTCTCCTTTCCACTGCTACATAGTCTCCGAACGTGAACCGAATTATACCTTGGAGCAGCACCGTAGCTAAGGATTATGGCGCCCAGGGGTTTGTTAGAAGACCGGTGCCCACAAACTCTAAAAATGACGGTAAAAATTTTTCCACACCCTAGAATGAGATGCAATGGACAAAATTGTGTTTTTTGGAATAATTTTTGATACAAGAAATCTATATCGAGAAAGTATTCTTCTCTAAAATGGTTCGCTTTTTTGTTGGAACAAATTATATCGCTTATACCACTGTGGCAGCTAACACGTAAGTACTACCAAAACCAATTTCAGACAAAAAAAGTTCGGCTTGCAATTTTTCATGAAACGAGATGTATACATTTTTTTTTACCGTCAATAGCTACGTAAATATTTGACCTCGAAATTTACATCTCTATTCTTTTAATCTTTCACTTTATCTATCATACTGCCATTGAATGTTTTGTAAACATTTAAATTGCTAAATGTATTGAAGATTAGAGACAAGTGTACGAGAAAATTTTTATCGAAAATCGAAGGATGAAAATTCTTAGTTGAAACTTTTATATCGTAATCATTCACAGTTTAGCCGCTATAACAAAGTAAACGATTAAACTATTTATAATAAATAAGGGGACCGTTTGCAGAGAATATAACTCCTCAAATTTGGATTATATACGTATGGAAATGTAAGAAAAACAACTATTGAAATGACTCTATTTCGTATAGATACGTATTTAAGTGTGTGCACTTGATGGCGTATGAACTATGCGAAGAAAATATCATAATTTGTCCTAGAACATTTGCTTGGGGATTCGATATGAACAATCATTGATACGAATTTGAAAGTTGTCTATTGCAAATTTGTTGTTATTTTCAACACGGCAGCAGAAATATTTTTTTCCAACGTCTGCTTGGAAAATAAAATTTTCGAAACTTTTGAAGCGTGCATAAAGTGTCCCACTTCCGAACAGTGCAGTAAAACGATAATGGCGCATGCCCACAACTAAAGTGCTTCATTTTACACCCTAGGGCCTTCTTTGGCGCCTGCACACTTTTGAATGACGCAATTTTACGCACTGTCAGTGGAACGTTCGTTACTTCTGGAATGAAACTTTCCTTTACAGGTGTTGAAAAGAATAGTAGCATGCGCTGCTTCGGAGAAGATTTTCTTCTTAAGATTAAGAATGACTAAAAATAATCAGTTTTTTACCAAACTCGATTAATCAATGCATCGATTATTTTTAGCTTAGTGGCTATCGCTAGTCAAGATTACGATTCACTTTAGTTCCTCGTAATTAGACTATTCTCAGGCCTAATCACGGTTTGTTTTCGCTGGGTTCGGTTCCGTTCGATTTTAGTTTACTTCGATGTTTCGTTCGGTTCACTTGAATCAAGATCAACCCTGCCTTTCATTCAATCTAGTTCGTGGTTTAATTTTGATGTATTCCTGACATTTTTGTTCGATATTTTGTTTATCTTGGTTATGATTCCACATCAATGAACAATTTCAATTACACTTTCGCAGGCATGTTGCTGTGGATATTGAGTTAGCGATTCATATATTTCAGCAGACCTTATTTTCAATCGTATAATTCACACTACTGTAGGTTAGTGGATTACATTTATTTAGTATTTTAGTAATTTAGTTTTAAAGCTTATTTATCTCTAATGATTTAGTTTCGTTCGATTATTTTTTATTCAACTTATAAGTTAACTTAAAGCATAAATATTTTAGTCCATTTTGTGAAATTCAATGTTATTTTCATTGTGAAGTGATTTTTTCAATTTACCATGTACCTATAATATTAGCTGGTTTTTTGTTAAATTTAATTTCATCAATTAATCTAGTCTATTGAAATGTAATTATTTCAATCTTATTTCTCATCAACAATGTGAATTACAGTACGAGTTAGATTACACATGTAATGACTTCAGCAATACTTCTTAGCTTGTTTCGTTTCAGTTCTGATCGGTTTACTTAATTGATTTACTACAATAAAAGTCTTAAATTATTGCCATCCGTTCAGTTGAATTTCAAAACCACAGTCAGCTGCTTACGTAATGACTAGTATGCATCGATTCCTAGTCGACCAATTAAAATTGAACAGTTTTTAAAACTATATCACCTTTCAATTTTTTTTACATCTGTTCAAATCGCGGATGCAGTAAATGAATATAGAACTTGGTTAGTTTATCCAAATGCATACGCGATACCGAGGTAAATTCAGTTTTTTTAATTAGCCGATGTTGACGATTGTACGTGTACGTAGCCGAGGCTGGTCTATAATGAGGAAGGCGCGAATAATTAATCAAGGTAAACGCACCCGGAAGTTTATTCTGGCGCTAAACAAACTGTTATGTACAAGAAATAAATAGGTACACATCGCGAGGTATTGTGAGGTGTAATAACAATAGCTTCCCGTGTGCACACGGTTATACATATGGTATAAGCTAATTTTCATATTCTTAGAAGACGCATTTCACCTTCGATAGAAAGAAAAAGTACTCATCTATGTAACATTAATGATGGTAGAGATAATTATTTCGCAATGGTTTTGCGAAGATAGAGGAATAAACAAACGAGTCGAAAACCGCACAGGGAGAAATTTCTAGTAATGGCTGATATACAGTGATTACCTATTTTCATTATTTATAAAAATCAAAATATAACAGTCCGGGTATAAAATGAAAATAAGTTTAACAAGAAAACCTGGTAAGTGCTACTATTCTTTTTGATTATGATCACTTATGGTATTTAATTTTTTGTGATTGCAGCAATGATAATTTTATATTGCCCGAACAAAAAAATGTATATGTTAGATATCTGTAATGTAAAATGTATTGTCAGATTATGCGACAGCATAAATATATTAGTGAAACGTATAATTTACTTATAGTCAATGGATAATAAATGGATGTTAAGGCATTATTCAACCGAAAATATGTACTAAACTAATGAACCACACTAAGTAGTTACTTATACCAAATGTTTTTCCAATTCCAACAATATTCGAACCATTCTTGTAACGATACTTGATTTACCAAAATTTTGCAGTTCACTGTACGAATGAGAATTTTCTCAGTACTTACATAATAAAGACAATAATCATGAACTGTTTGACAACCTGCTCGTTCATTGAAACATTAGCTGTACTAAGGCCGAGAAGCAGCGTCGTCCGATTCAATTTCTCCACAGACTTAAGCCTCGGCGCTGGAGTATTTGAAAAATAGAAAGCTGCACATGAAGTTCTGTATGTGAAGTGCAGGCCGAGGGTAAAAATTCCATCAAATATGAACTGCGAGAGTGCATAGAGCTCGATGGTGCCCCGAACCCTTGAAGCAGCACTCACTGTCAAAGGGCTTTATAACAATCTGTTCCCTCCAACTCCCGTCCCACTCCCTCTCTCTATATATATTTTTCTCTTCACGGACCCATCATCCTGGCACAACGCATCCTGTCGCTTACAAAGACAAATCAATTTCTCAAGGACCCTACCAGGACTCAGCTTTAGCTTCCTCCGCAGACAGGTTATTCCAGCCTGCAACGACAAAATTACTCAAGTCCTTCGTAATTTACTGCAACCACTCATCTGGCGCTTCTTCATTTCCGAGAAATTGAACTGCCAACGTCTAGTGGTTTCGCTCAAGCAATTGTTATCTGCTTCATGAGTATTAAGAATTAGAAATTTCGAGAATGAAGCGTAACAATGAATTAAGGAAATTAAAGAAAGCTCAGATTTCGATGCTTCATTCCATAAGGCTACAAAAACGTTGAAAATCAAGTAGATTCATTCGATTTTCTTCTGTGATGTCTCATTTTGTTCAGAAGACGATCTTCTGCAAAGTCACCGGAGCATGCTTATTTCTCTTTAGTAGTCAAATCGATATGGCTGTCGATTGATTGTCATCAATATTGGTATAATATTGTGAAATTAAATATTCAATACTGCTAGCGTCATAAAAATATGTTCCACAGAATTTGTAGAAAATATTCCTAAACTAGGTAAAATAAGCCATGGTACAATGAAATGAGAGGAATCTAATAGATTTTTAATTGTTCTAAAGCAATTCACAATAACGCATCGGTATTTCCAGTATTTTCAATTTTCACATGTTTTATAGCTGTCAAGATGTTTACGAGTACGATAATTTGACGAAAGCTAAATGTACGACTATCTTGTATCAAGATGAATAAAAATCGTCGATTTGTGACTAGCCAACCTCTTAAACCAATTCATGGAATTCCAAGTGCAGTAAAGTATCAATTTTCCGGTACTGTTCCTCCGAGTCTTTAGTATCCATAATAAACTTCGGACATCCGAAATGCGTGATCCGAGTTCACCTATAATGACAACGTGCACGTGCGTTGCAAATATTTACGACAAGGCGTCGGACGAATTGCTCATCCATCCGTCCAGCTTCCCCTGACACTGGAAGCGTTGGCACATGACGTCACCGGACACATGTGCACCACCAGCTCCCTCTCGGCTCACCCTCGCTTTCCACACAGTCGAATACCACACGTTATCATTGTAAGCTTCCAATGTGGATTCATGGAAATCAATCAACTGCGAGGACAGTTCAGGGTGAGCAGGCGACCGGGTCAGGGGTCAGAACTAAGGATTTCGACCCTGAGTTGTTCTAAGGGGTCTTTGTTCCCCATACGATGCTGCATCCACGGCGGATGATGCGAATTGATATGTTCTCAGGCCAATCGCATTTTTCCGATTCCTCACGTGCGTGTAATAACGTTCTCAAAATCACTAGGCACCGAGAGTACGTATCGATTACTTTCTGTTTGATGAGTTTTTTTTCTCGTGACTCCTTTGGCTTGTGTTTGGCCTCCTATATAACAGCCGAAGCTTGCCAAGACTCCTTAATTCAATGTTTGTATACAGCCGTGAGCCAAATTTCCAATCGTATCCTTCACGGCCGCTTACGCAAATGTTTGTTCCTTTAAGAACAAGCAGGTGTAAAGTATTCAACATAACAAGGTATATTCAGGATCAGCTTCATTTGTCGTTTATGTCAACCAATCCTGCAAGCCTGTTAACATCGGAAAATCATGAACACATCTGCTGCGATACGAAGTCTTAAACACGAGCACATCGAAGTTCGATGTTCGATACTGCACACGAATTTCCGGTCCGACTGCGATTTCACCATTTTCAAAATGCACGCATCTTGATTACTGTTTTATAGTCCAAGCCTGATGAAATCTTCACTAGAATCTAAGAACACGATTATATCTTATGCTTGTAATCTTGCTTACTTTTTTCTCTTTTTGATACTATCAAAGGTAGAAAGATACACATTTTTCAAAATTCAATTAACACAAACCGTTTTATAGATATCAAAGAACTGGTGAACTTCATCTCCGGTACCACAATAACACGTCATATGTGCGTACTGGCAGATACAGGTATCCACCGTATTTGAACATAGAATTGATGCTTGAATTGTCAATAAATCACGGCTGAAAACTTGTTCTACAGTTCCAAATCTGTACATTTGCCAAATAATCAGAAATGGTTTCAATTTTCTCATTTACATTTGAGCTGGCTTCTCAAATTATTTTTCATAATTGTTAGAAAATTCATCCGGACGTGCGTTATAGGTTTAATTTGCACGAACCATTGTTCAGCAGAATACAATTGGGGGATGAAACACGCGCTGCGTATTGAGATCAGTTGTATATTAATATGGATCAGCTGTAGGGATCAGTGAAAGGTTGGGGTGTTTTGACGATCTGCACCCAGAAATGGGGGTATTTAGATACAAGGGGATTCCCAATCGGTGGGGTATGATGAATACGGTTACCAGCTTAAATGTCTGGATATATGATAAAGAGTCGGTAAATGATGGATTTTGATTTATGGATTCGCCGAACCGAGGATAACGCTAAATTACTAGGATCATAAACCGTGCGAGAAACTATAAAGAATCGCGCGGGGTGGCGAATTTCATGCGAAACATTGCAGTTACGCGAATCAGTGATTTTCTTTTACACACCATGTGTTGTATGGTTGGAAGTCTGCGACAAGACATCAGGTGGAAAATTCATAGAGTGCAAATAAACCGGTGGAACTATGCCGCTCAATGATTCACCGAAAAGGAAATAAGCAAACAAGCCATAACCCTTCGTCAGATTATGGTAATATGGAAGTGCTTCTCAATCACCGGGCATGCAAAGCTGCGAATTAGGAGGTCATCTCAAATTTCACTCTGCCAAATCTTATGAAGATATCTTCGAGTTTCATAAACGACTTGGCCCGACTCCTCCTCGGTTTTATGGGTTTGGTATATATACGCACGCCCAGCTTCTGTCCGTGCCATGCTGTCGACTTGACACCATGCGTCCCATCCTCCGGACCCAGCCTAGCAACGCTATTGATTTCCTCTCGCCCCATGCGAGAACTATCGCCTGCACCGGAATGCACGTACTATATCCAGAGAATAAACAAGCAAACAGCGCATGAGCACCCAAAATTGCATTCCGGGCTAGGATGGCTCTGGCACATATCGTCTTAATTAGATCTGTTATATTTTTGGCACAACAGAATCAAGCTGGAGCCTTAATTGAGAGAAAACAACCTTTCACCAGTGCAATGCAGATAACCGAGGGACGTAATTGATTCTTCGACACTTCTTTATTATGCTCAGTTACGTCTGCAGAAGGACTGATGCAGTCTGGTTGACTGGAAGGAATGCACATGCATACGTAGCGTGGTGTTCTCCTTCCGGATGAGACCACAATCAGCCGACAACTGGTCACAGGTACCGAGTCAATCAATGAGCAATAACTTAGTTAAACGAAGAAATAATGGGTAATTGAGGTACCCCAGTATCGAGACTTGGCGCCTCGTTAATCAGAGATCGTGTACTGTCCTGGAAGCTGGTTTATCAGCCCAGCAGCATGACTCCGCGAAGAGAAAAAGCTCGCAGATGACGTCACCTTGCATTAGTCAGCTATACCTGACTTATACCTTCCGCTAAGAGACCCTGCACGCAGCCTCTGATACCTTACAGCTCCTGCGATCGCCACATAAGACGCACTTGCTGAGAGGGCGCCACTGTATGGATCGAAGGCCATCCGTATTTCCGAATCGCAATCGTCGAGCCAAATTAAAGGTCGCTTGCAACTCACGGTTTCGAAACTCTGCAGCGCTTGTACTCCGTGAAAGGGGATGTGATTGGAGTGCTCGTATGGATGAATGTATTCATGCAGCAGCCTCGTCAAGGTTCTTAGTCAATCTTTCAACGCACAGATGTCGGGATCGGTCAGAGCTCACTTTTCATAACTAGAGAATAGAAGCTAGTAGAAACGTTTTTCGAGAGGTATTGTTGTGAAATCAGCTCCGAATCGTAGTGACAGCACTTTATGCATACAGTGTTTCGGACTCATAAAATCGGTACTCAGATGCTTATTTTTAACGGTTATTAATATATTTATACTGCAGTACTGCAATTGGAGATTTAAGATCAAGTGCAACAAGTTCTGATTCCAATTGTCCATGTATAGTTCATGCACTGGAAACTTGGCAGTCATTTGGAGCAAGAATTGCTCATGTGTTGATACTGAAGTCTTTTGTCTATGGTTTCCATCAAGATTTGCAAAGACATGCCGCACAACATTAAAAAAAAAAAAAATATAGTACTGTTGAGACGTTTTGGAGTATCGACTGCACGACCCCTGATAGAACCCATAAAAACTGCTATAACATCAGTACTGTTAGTACTATTAGTACGTATATTAGATTTACTTTGCCGTACAGTCGCAATTATATGGAATTACTGACTTTATGTCCAGTAGAATTACTTTCCCATAAATCTGTGATACGTATACTACAACGTCAGTCATTTATTTAATAAACTGGTTCTGATAGGAATCGAGTGACTTAAATCCTGAATAGTTCCTAGACAACTGCATCAGACAAAATAATAGTTACAATATCCCATTAAAAAAATGTCGGATGTACATATCTATCATACTTCGTATTGTACACATCTTCAGGAACTGTCATTGTACATCCAACAGAGATTGCTGAGCTGGAATGGGAATGACGATGACAAGCTTGTACGAAAATTTGTAGGTCTGATAAATTTCTTTCAGCTTAGCGTGTAATAGCTCAAGATTTTTCGTTTATTATAAGCTTGAAATAATCACCAAACTAAAAACACTACCAAATTGTTACGAAAAAGGTCTGTTCGTGTAGCGGGAGTTTGCCTATCCACCAATATTCTTCCGCGATGAAAAGTTTCAACGAGCACATAGAACGGTAAGGAATGAAGGAAACTAGACCTGATACATATTCCAATTCGAAGAAAAAAGCTCTCTTGACGATCGTAGGCAGCGTTGTAGGTACACACGAACTCGGTAATACGAATCTGTCGAGCTCGTAGTCAGTCTTTACATGAGAGCACTAATACGCATGTGTGGGTCCAGTTGTACCGCATCTGTGGTAACGATGTTACGTACGTGGTTACATGTGTAATATGTGTATATACCACAAGTGCATCGCACGATAGAAACCCACAAGAATGCGTCCAGGGTGGAGCAATGCTTTTGCATATAACCACCGCAGCTTAACGCTTCTCCAGAAGGAACAAGCAACAAAACACCTCCAACTACGCTGATTGGAAATGCTCTCAACCAGCACGCTCTTGGTGAGATTTGTCTTTTCCTTGTACCCTGGAAACAGCAGACCTTGAAAGTATTTCTATCTCTGATCTATCGAGTTGTGGGTAACAACGATGATCCAAGTTAGGATCGCAGCCGATACCTTACATTGTTCTTCTTCACTTTCTTGATTCCATTATGCGAGCAGTTTCGTCGGAGGTCAGATGATTCAAAGAAATATGTAGAATGAAATACAGATTCAGCTTCAATTATAAAGATAACGGGAGTATGCGAAGTTCTGGAGAAATTCAGTCCAGCAAGAGTAATCAAGCCGAGAAATAAAAAGAGAAATGTTGCAGCGATACTGTTACAAGAAAAGGATGAATAAAAAATGTGAGGAGTGACGGAGAAAGGAAAAGCAATTTCTCCTAACCGATTCACTTTTAATTTCTTTCAAGATGCGGTAGCTGCCCAAGACAGAGCGCAACATCTGAAACCTCGCCTCGTCTTACATCATCTCAAAGCCTACCTCACTTCGGTTACACGTTGACGGGTGCTTTCACCTTTCTCCAGGCCCGCGCGACTCTTTCTTTCTCGGGTAAGCATTCGGGCCAAGTTCACTAGGACTCGACTTGCGTAATAGCAAAAGCAGCGAGTCGCCTTCGAGCTCGATACACCGTTCTCTTTTCGTAATTATCGTTCATGCCATTCCGAGCCTGATTGACGGCGTAACCGGTGCTCGATGTTACAGTGCCGCCATTGTCTAAGTGAGAATGCCAAAAATGTGACCATTGGCCACGTGCAGTTTTTGATATTTTAAAGTGTCTCCGTCAGATCTTCATCTCGCCGCTCTGGGGACGTTTTTCTGTAAAACTGTATAAAAATTCTTTAACGTATTTTTCCACCATTCCGGTAAATGTTGGTGACTTTTTACGCCAACGTTGGTGTGCTGAAAATATTGCTATAGATATTTCCTCTTTCCTTAGATCTTCTCTAAATAGCTCCGAATGCCATGGGTTCAAATTGTTCAGTAATTGTCTGTCGAAATGACACCGCGTTACTGTTTCCTGTGATATTAGTATTTTTTTGAATTTCCCTCAATTTTGCTAACGATTTGTGCACGGAAAAAAAATGATGTTGGAATTACATCACCACAACTTTAAAACTATTTAAATAGCTTCCGTAGTTGACTACTAGGCCCCCAGACAAGTTCGATTCTCTCCGGACAGAAAAACAAACCTTACTATATATAAGGTTTAGATGTTAGACTTCTCCAATGCATTCAAAACATAATTTTTTAATTGAGAACTCGTATATCAATGATTATTTACAGAAGATGCATCTTTTTTGTAGCAATACCATGCTTATCGATATGAATAACAAACAATATTAAATTAACAATAAATTCAAGAATGTTCTGATTCGTTACAAATGCATTGCATAGAAGCAAAATTTCTTGTATTTTGCAGCGAATAATTGGATGCAATACGTCTAATTGACAGACGTTGAATTTTAACAGGTATGTAATCGATTACAATAAATAATAATCAATCAAATACCTTAAACGAATATCAGCTGGTCAATATGCACCATTTCCATTGAAAAAAATTGTTATATGACACACTACAATCGATTTGCATTAATCTAGTTGTTAAGTTTACAACTGCTGACGAAACAGTTGCATGCGTGAACGATAAGATGTACCTAATCCAATTGATGTTTTTTTATCGTCAATTTTTTTTTCGACCACAGATGCTCGAATCACAAACTGAATTCTGCACAGATGTGACTAACTCAGCGAACGCTTAGAAGAAATGAATGACAGAGAGCAGTTACCACTAGGATATACTTAAGGCAGCTAGTCAAACTCGATTTACGAGTACATCGTGACATTATGCTGACTGATATATTCGTATGATGAAATCGGCAAATCGAGGACCGAAGTAATTAAAGCTCGTCAGCGGTGTTTATATTGCCTCAGATATTGAGTGGTAGTAAATTTTGAAATGCCGTCGAATATACCGTTCCTCGGACAGTTATAAAACTTCCGATGATATTCAGGAAATATAAAAATTCATATTCTCGGCGTGATACGTATGCCTGGAGCAGAGGATGTTATAACGAGACATAATCGCACACGCTACGCCAGTAAAGTTGAAGTTCATTTAAAGCAGTCTACGGAGGATGTTGGACACATTATATTCCTACGGAACTATTAGAAGAGCGGTAGCTTGCCCGGAATCTCTACCAAACGGTTAATCAAATACTGCACTTATCATCGATTAGGTACATACAACGTACGAAGATCCTCGGCAATCCAACAACCGTAACCGTTAATGATAATGCGTGTAATACGTGTAATTTATGAAATCGTGGTCTTAATTTCTTTCGAAGAAAAATGAATCGACAATGTGCTTCTACGTGTATCGATAAGTTATCACGCTTTGCACGCGACAGGCTTAAATTGAAACGAATTTCAACGAACTCTTTCGATCTTTGCCGAAGATCCGTTGCATAATACCTACGCGATCCAAGGTAATGGGTGCGACTCGAAAGTTGCGCTCCACTTCGTTTCGTTCAAGTTTACTTCAGGTCAAGTGCTGCAGCACGGCACGTACGTCGGTACGGGTACACGTTGCGGTGATTGCTTCTTTTTCCCAATTTTTTTTCCAGCCTCCAATTTTTTTGCTTACTTTTTTTGAACGGATTTTTACTGAAAACTTCATTACCCGGCAAACGAAAACGAATTTACGAAGGTACAAGAATCCTGCCTTCGTCATCTTCGTCGAAAATTTCAGAGGATTGTAAGTGATGTGAACAGTGATGGTTGTTACTTAACTCGTCGACTACGAGTTGTGCTGAAATGTGAATTCAGTCATTACCGTTTGATGAAATCAGTGCCCGATCGTGACGTCAATGCTGCGGGTGATCATCGCATGAGCGCGACTCAGAGTTCGGCAAAATAAATCATACGTATAATACTTACATACCTGGAGATCGTACAGTTGTGACTAGTAGCATTGGAAATCGCTCTGTAATTTACGCACACACGTGTAGCGTGAGTGTATTCATATACGCATATACATGTATTGCAACATGAAACGGAGAAAAAAAGAAAGGTTGAATCAGGGAAAAAACCCGCTACGCACGAATTCCCAGAGGGGAATGCGTAGAAGGACGTAAATGCAGGATAACTTTATTTCATGCCCTTTGGAAAGCAGTAAAATGAAATTATGATCGTCTGAGATTTATTCTTAGTTTTTAGAGATAATTCGTTTCATTAATGAATGAGAAAAGAGAAAAAAAAATAAAAATAAAAAATAGTATCGTACTGAAAACGTAGGCAATTATCATTATACATGATAGATTTACAGTAGGTATACCCAGAGGTATCCACTACGTTGTGCATAACTATAAGGTATAACGTGTTGCATAAAGTTGAATAAAGTCGCCTCCTACTCGAGCATTGAACTCTCCCACACTCTCGGTGATCAACTCAGCTCATGTGCTTATATGCACACATACGGACGGTGTGTGCGCCTCTTGAACATCTTTCGAACGGTTATTTTTTTCATCCTTCTATCCTTTTTTACTCGTATTCAATAATTATACCGATAATTCCTGGTGGTTTTTTTTTTTTTTTTTTGTATGGTTTTTTTCTTCGACGTTTAATGTTGCGGTAAATCCGGCCGATGTGCAAACGCCGCGGTCAAATGCGACCTAGACCCACGCCTTGGACTATAACTGGAAATGAAAGAAAGAATCGTGGAAGATAGCGCGCGCGAGCGTTACGAGAAGGTGAACTTGAACCAGAAGAGCCTGCTCGAGCGGCCTCAACATTCTCTGGCTCAAAGCAATGGCTCAGCCTAGACCTCATCGCGACGCTCATCTCCTATAAACTACGAGCGAAAGGACGCAGCGCGGGAAGCGTCTTCCAAGTAAACGGCAAACAGTCGCGTAAACGGCAACCCATACGGTGCGGGAAGACCTGATCGATTTCTCATCGAACCAATAGCGTTGCAAGAATGCAGAAATTTGTCTGCAAAGAAATGATTTTAGGAGAAACGAAAAAAAAAAAAAAAACGTCCCTAATCAGGAACGTGCTTACAGAAAAAAAGTCACTATCCGTGATTGAGATACCTCGAACATTGTACTTAATGTATACATACATCGCGGGCACTGTCACATCGTTTTAGTCGCGAAAGACGTTGGAGAGCAATTGACGTAAGGTATAATCGGTACGACGAAACCGTCTCTTTTCACCAACGAAGCGATTGACCTGCACTCGCGATTACGTGACGTCTGGTTTCGATCGTCTACCATGGAAACTGATCGTGCCGCGAGAGAGATCTTAGCGAAAGGTCCTCAAATTTTTGAGGGAATCGAAAACGAAGAATAGCTGTGACGTTGCAGAATAGTGTTTGCAGTCCTGAGTGGTCGGAAGCGGGGGTGGGGGCGGGGGTGGGGGAGCAAGAGACCTGGGGAGGCGGGGAGGCAGCGGCGGCGGCGAAGGAGGAAGATGCTGCGCATCCCGCGGTCCAGCGTACAATGGGGCTTTCAATGTTGGCAACTGAACGTCCGGGGCAGAAATGCGCCGGCTCGGCGTCGGCGTCGGCGTCGGCGGCGGCGGCGGCGGCGACGGCGACGGTGGAGGGTGCTTCTTCTCGGCGGCGGTGGCGACGCTGGTCCGCGGGTCCGAGTCTCTTCTGTAGCCGCGGGCCATCGCATACAGACCCCCGCCAATCAGCGCGTCGCGACGGAGTAGGGGTCGGGCGCGCAAAGGTATTTAAAGTGTAGGCCCGAAGCTGCGCATGAGTTCACTTCTGTTTGGTGCGGTGGCGCGTCGAGTACGCACACCGCTTTAAAGGGTGCTTCTTGTACGAGTAGGTCTTTTTATAAAAGTATAATATAATATACACACACACACACACACGTGGACTCGCGCACGGTGCCGTATATATTAATAGATATTTATTACGCCGGTATAATTTGTTGTTTTTTTTTTTTTTTTTTTGTTGTTAATAACAAGTAAACGAACAATTAATGTACACGCTGTACGCGACGTAGACTCAGAAACGGACGGGGGATTTCAACGAGGTTCAATTCGACGCACGGTATATATATTTCATACCTAAATACGTGCGATTAATCTACGCGAGTAATAAACGGGGTTGTAATACGACGCGCGCGAAGTTGTAAATTTTATACGCACACGCATCAGGACCATCGACATTGCCGAACGACGGACTCATCGCAAGAAGCTACGGATTCCGCATAGGTAAGTGAGCTGAGATGAGCGTGCGAAACACGTAACTCGCATTGTAAAAGGCGAGAATAAGAAAAAGGGACAGCGCCGAGAGACATTGCCATCCCAATCGTGCGCAAAGTACGACAAATTAACCCCGAGCTGGCTCCGTTATGAAGTGTTACAAGCGAAACATGTAAAATTGTGCAGGTGCCAAGTGCTTTAAGTGACTGATCAATAATCAATCGAACCACGGATATGACCATAAATTTGAAAAAAGAAAAAAAAAAATACACAATAATTGGAAAAGGAAAAAATTAAAAGTGCTCGTTATTGAACTGTGCAGTGCACTCTCACGAAAATTCTTATATGGATATACTATAAGTGCAAGAAAATTCCCCCGCCCCAAAAAAAATTAATTGCAAAATATATGTATATATTATCATGCCTAAAACGAAATGTCAAAATCTGTGCAAAACGTCTGCGGATTAAATCAGGACTGCCTTCGTCTCTTTCGACCGCGATACGACGACTCAAATTTTTATCCAATCCGTGATTTCTTGAGGTTTCAGTCACCGAGTGTGATGAGAAAAAAATCGCTTACTCCTCAACTTCTCAATCACGAAGTTATTAGCGAAAACATGATATAGAAACGTATCTAGGCAGTGCGTAGGATCAGTTACGACCGTGAAATTATCTGTTATACCGAGGGTCATACATATAAGTTTAACAAGTTCGAGGAAACAGCCTGTGAAAACTTCTACTGGATGCAACAAAAAGTATTCGGCTATTATTTTATATTCTTCAAAATTTCTAAACGGACTAAGAGTGTAAGGTCCTTTTTTACGTAATCACGCATTGCCAATATTAAAAAAAGAATGAAAAAAAAGGAGGTGAATTTCGAAAAGGTAGACTACAGAAAAGTAAACGCGATCCATTCTGACAAAAGCCAAGTGACGAAACAGAGTTGAGATGTTTAAGAAGAACCGGTGTGGCATGATTAGACTTAAATTGACTACCGCGTTACCCCGAACACGTATAATATATAAAGTAAGACGAGTTTGAAATGATTAAAAACTCACCTACGTTTATCGGTTGAGGATCGACGTGCAGGTTCACAGAGTCCAGGCGAGACGTCGCAAGAAGCCCGGCGCGACGACGACGCCCGACATCCACACTAAATAATTCAGAACCCAAACCCGATAGGTATGCAAGTCCGATCGCGACTTCGACGATAAATGAACCCAACTCGCGCGATCTTGCATTTAATTCGATTGATCGGCGACTGACACGAAGGAAATGAAGAAAAAGAATTTTTTTGCTGCTCACTCGGTCACTCCCAATCCGCAGCTGATGATTGGCTGCTTTCGAGCAGAGGTTTCAGAGATAAACGAGAAAAATTTGATTCCGAGCGCGTTTATAATTCAGATAAAGACGAAATCTGGCGAAAATATTTATAGAATATGTTGGAACTGATAAATGCTTTTTTTGTCCGACAACATATAAATTTTTCTGATAATGAAATCACATTCTTCGTCAGAGATATCGATGTTCGTAAGCGGAATGAATCAATTCACAGCTATACTTCGACTATTATAAAGAACGGGGAAAAACGTATAACTCATTCAATTTATAATTTAAACAAAATTTGAAGTTTCTTGATATTCATCAGAATATTCTAAATTGTACTAATTAGACGACAATTTTTGTCTTTTTGATCCGTTTTTGTTCTGCCATAATTTGTTCCAATTGGTCAAAATGTTGAAAGGACGAGGTTCAAGCCTATTGTCGAAAAAGCGGTTCACACGTCGTTTTAATTTTCTCTTTGATCAATCCCCTCATTTAAAGCGTGAAGTAAGCGAAAATTCGAACAAATCGTTATTGCTCTGCAACGCAACGTTAGACAGGTTTTGGTATATCGTGCGTTACCTCAAAAATGTGGTACTTAAATTGAATCGCACAGAGGCCCGCCTTGTTCGAGATTATTTGATGAAGTTAGCTTGGCAACAACTAGCTTGTTGTCAGTTAAACGTCTGAACGAGCGCTAACCTCCGTAAAGATAATTTAAGAAAGTATTAAACTCTGCACAATCATCGAGACGCGTTGAATTAATGCTGAAAATATTCTGGAGTGGCATGCGTACTAGGGTGAGAGCATGAGATAAAAGTTGTGGAAAGGTGCAGCAACAGCAGCAGCAGCAGCAGCTACAGCAGCTTAGCTCGATGATATGGACGCTCGTGCTGTCGCATTGTCGAATGGATGGCGGGTTGCTCGTCACACGTACGTTTGGTCCTGAGCTGCGTCGTGAATGTAGGTACACCAAAGGTGCTACGTATACAGAGATAGCACAGTGGGACCATTGTTGCGTGTATTGTGCGCCCGGTGGAGGGCAGAACAGCCTACAATTGAACAGATCGCGTGTATAATAGACGCCCCCGAAAAGTCTGATAGACGCGAAACGAGAGCGAGAAAGATGGGAGAGAGGGAGGGAAGCACGGTGAGCCTGCGGGAAGAACCGGGAGGGGAAAACAGAACTGGTATATAACTATCCTAGAGCAAATATAAATTCATGGAATTCGGCCTTTGTCGCGTTACTGTTGGGCGCAACTGCCGCTGCGGCTCCAGCTCGCCTACTGCAGTCTGAAAAATGTGCATAACAATACGCGATAAATTTTACTCCACGCCGCCTGTGTCGTTTTTGGTCTCCTACGCTGGGTATTCCGTACTTCCAAAGTCTCGAACGCGGGTTCGAGCTATCAACGTTCATTCATATTTCTCGTCGGCAGATTTCCAAGCCCCGGCATTATCAGATCGCACGCTCGACCGCCACTTCTTCCTCAAATTCATCACCTCGACTGAAGTAACTAACGATCTCATTCGTTTGGAGGTCACGGAGAAAACTCACACCTAGCATGACTCGTAGAACCGATCGGTGGCTGACAAGCTTGCCAATTTTTTCGGCTGGGAACGATTGAATTCAACGAACCGTTGGAGTCAAATTCTATTTAACAGTGATTTACCGAGCCCCTTCCTCGTTGGAGCAGGTGAACTTCACGCTATTGAACCGGATAACGCAGGTTCAACGCGACGTGTTCCAATTTTCCTGAATAATTTAATGGAAAGCCACACCCGATTACGCAATGACCGTAACACGACACCTCCGGGTTGAATCCTATCGCCCGAGGCCAACATATTGCGCCGGTTCATATTAACCGTCCGATATAACTGTTTATGATATGGAACCGATGAAACCTGTAAAAGTAAACCGCAATTTAACGGACAACTGCTTATATATTTCCATAAGACGGTTCTTTTTTTGTTTTAATCCTATATAAGCTTCCTCTTGCCGCAATACGATTTGTCGACGCTACGCACGAACGCAACGCGACCCGAATCTCCAACTCGATTCCTCTACTACCGATCGACGCGGGAAATAATGGCGAAATGCCAGCTGCTCGCATCGCGCCGAGAGGCATTGTGCCCATCAACACAAATGACATACACCGGCGATATGTAGATACCCTCCATTAGTTTAGTGAACCTTCCGCAAGCTTGGCCCACATCGAGTTCCACTTTGGTTCCAGTTCCATTCCAGTTCAACTTACAGCACCGATTTACCAGATCTGGCCCGACCTCGACTTACAGAATAATTACAGCCCGGGTAACAGGTTGTTCCACCGTGTGTAACACACATTCATACAAATCTACTCGAACAAGATATCTTTATGCCTTGTATCTGTCACACTTTGAGCCGTCTCATCAAGGCCGAATCGGTGATCGTGAATTCCTTCGCGGCTCGATCTCGACCGTTAGGGCTAGAATAAGTTTTCGTCTTATTGCAGCGGGTGGCTAAATTAACTCCCGTGTCGTCGGCAGCGGAGTGCATGTATGCATACGTGAGAGAAAAAGTGGAAAATTAAGGAAGAAGAGAGTGGGAAAGAAAAATGTGTGTAACATTTCACCTCGGGATTTATCTCCATTGCGAACCGGTTAACGGTATATTTTCAATCGCGTCGAGTAACACGCGCAAGAAAAAAAGAGAAGATGACGACAAAGAGAAGAGAACGCTATCACTTGCATTGCAGCAGCGTTGCAGCACCAACGTGCGCGCTAGGCGGCGGTGTATATGCAACGAGGGGCACTAAATCCTGGATAATTAGTACTTAAATGCAGATTGGTTAACGAAGCGAGTAGGTAGGTGGATACGTGCGCTGCGGCAGTGGCGGCAGTTCTTCCTTTCCTCCTTTTTACTTTTCTTTTTGCCATTCTCTTTTCTTTCTACCTTACATCGAATTTATTTTCGCCTCCGGCTGCAGGCTAATTAAACGTCCGACAAGCGCTGTCATTTATATCGAACTAGTCTTTGATGCCCCGAAAGAAATATGATACCACGTCATCAAGGTCAATCTTCGCTATAATACTCGAACGGTGCGCAACGTGTTTGATATTTTTTGAAAAAATGTTCATCCCCTCGGAGTTTCGAAATCTCGATGGAACGTACGTAGATACTCGCGGGGTTCTTAGAATTACTTTTGCAACATTTTATTACAACGTGTAAATCGATACGTGCGAGGAATGTGCCATTTCAAGTGTTCTCGAATATTCATTTATTTATATTTCAAAATCCTGCTCTACAATACGGGTGAAAGCCGACGGGATTACCGATACCGATTCAAGTTTCGAAACGATTGTACAATAAGGAGCAACGCAACTGGTCATCCGACGTGCCCATCTCACCCGCGAAAAGATTAATCGTCAAGTTTAACCTCCGACGACGAGACCTCTGAGGTGTGACGACTCCTACGGGGGGGAAGGGGGGAAAGAGACACGCGAGACGCTATGCCTGAAGAGCATAGGAGACGCGGTTAGATGGTATCGCGTCCTTCGGGGGAGGCACAGAGCTCCGTGTGGTCCGTGCATCCGGTTCACCATCCACACGTTATTACCCCGTGCAGTCTGCCTTGTCTTACTCGACTGGCAGCGAAGAGAGCTCCCTGCCTACCGGCCGGTATCGTCGTCCACTCCATGCTCGAATAAGGCCCTCTTCTCTCACCCGTTCCATCCGAGTACTGACCATCCAGGGTAAGATCGAAGCGCTGCAGTTGCAGGAGTGTAAAAACGCAGAGACTGTCGGGTCCTGTACGTACATCATATAACATGCTATTTCTATCTGCTCCGGAAGGTTGAAGACAGGGCAGCCTGGCGGGTTCAATCGTCGTAAGAAGAGGCCACGTTAAGGAACGTGTTCGCGTATACCGGTCGATAAATTCCATCGGCCACGCTATGCGGCATGTTATCGATGGACGTGTTTTCGCTGCTTTTCCAGTTGCCTCCCACCTTGTCTTTTGGCAGAGTTCAAGTCAGAGTCGGCGAACCGATTTCTCCGTGGCTCGGTATAAGGAGGCGCGAGTTCCTCGAGAGGCAAATTAAAACTAACTACCAGTTACCGCAACATGCGCAGAGAAAAACATTAACTCGTGGAAGGAGACACGCTTGACTCACGCCTTAGGCCTCAGGGTTTCCCGTTGACTCATCTTACGATTTACTTCTTGAGAATCAGCCGCTCTCCGCAGCTGCATTATACGCATGTGCCCACCTACGGCAGCCATTGTCTAGTCGTTCGACCTTGGTTCGCATCGAAAATCGACTCCAACCGATTCTACGAGCTCGGACTGCGAACGATTGCCAATTTCTACGAGACTGGCCACGCGTAGCGCTAAGGAAACTGAATGTCCTAACCCCGGCAAACTGGGCTCCGTAACCCTTCGGTATCCAACCTTTGTGATCAGACAGCAGTTTATAACCGAGAATCCGTTGCGATATCCACCGATTAGTGGAGTTCGTCGACAAAAAAGGGCGCAGCGCAGCGATCGATTAGCGACGGATTCGCATAAGGGGTTTGCGACCGGGAAACTGCCAGAAGATCGGCTATTTCTTGGAAGCCCTACGCCTGGTCGAACTCGTCAAGGTTCAGATAACCGCTGATCGTCCAGGCTGTTGTTAAATTACTCGATGCATACGCGATACGCCGATCAGCCTTTCTTGGCTGCAGGCACGGTTACCTTAGACACGGTTTTTCAGCCACGATAGCTTCACAAATGAAATATTCATAATCCTGGAAATGGATGGAAAAGTGGGCTGAATGAAAAAATACAGTTTTGTACTAAACGTGATAAACGTGAAAAATTGCTTTGAAATTTTCGAAATTCATGATTCCGCGTTTTTCAACGTATCGTATGCTTCGATACTGATGGAATCGTAAAGGACTACTCAAAACAGTCCTCGCAATAAGAAAACAAATAAGTTTCATTACCTTTAACACGCAATACAATATTTTACCTTCAACAACTTGTACAACATCACTATTGTAATATACATGAAAGTAGCTGAAACAGATTTTCGGTAGCTACACTTTAAAAACGAAATGGATAGCAGTCAAGGATGAAGATCAAGCGTTTCGTTTCGAAACTACAGTCCATAAAAAAATATGGCAGCCGTGGATGTTTTCCTTCTATAACGGTACATCTTTGTCTATCATTTCCATTTCACTTATCGCCGTAGTAAAACGAATCAAGTTGCAAATATTTACTCACAACGTAGATAAAGACAACGTTGAAACACTGGAAAAAGATACCCCCTCGTTGGATTTCGTTCGTTCATTTGTACGTGCGTGGGAGGGGGCAGGGAAGGGCCGGCCGTCTCGTTAACCTGGTTGTTTGCCCTGACAACACCCTCGAACCTCAGCGGCATATTTGACCGCCGTAATACAAGGAATCTCCGAACTTTGGATTTACTTTGGCGAGCGGTATCCCTTGCGACGAGCGCGCTGCATATGCCAGCGGCATCGGGACTGCCTGCCACTTAGCGATCCCACGCGGGTAAACAAGTCAACGAAACTGGAAAATATTTCGAGTCATGTATTCCGGTGCAGCGGAGCTTTAACCATTATACCTTACATGTATACATAATTCTGTCGAGGAGATGAGACTCTCAGTGACCTCAGGACAGGCTTATCAATCGCACGATCGCGTCCCTTGTCTTCCAATCACGCGCCGTATGATAATTCGTAACACGTGGCCAATGGCGTGAGCGTTCTTAACAGTCACCAACGGTCGCAGCTGTTGCGGTTCGAGTGTAGAAAGGTCGACTTCCGCTGCTCTCGAATCCGTGCGCGAACGGTCAGCGACTTCGTCCTCGTCGACGCGGTCTATCGAGCAACGTGATCCACTTTCAGATATTTCTTGGCAAGGACCACGTTAAGTCATATAGCGGGACTTGGTACGAATCCGACCTTAAAGTTGATAAAGAATCACGGTATATCGCTCCGCGAGCCAGAGACCACGCAGAGCCACGGAGCCGTAGACTCGCACGGTCGATCACCGTGAAGTAATGAATCAGTTCGATCTGCACGGTCAACAACTATGGGCGCGGGCTGAACAAGAAGTCTCGCCTTTCTTCTGTTCATTCTCATCCTCATCGTCGCGGAACCTCGGCTCTTTTGCTTTTTATTTATTGGCACGATTGTCGAACTCTGTCTCGAGCTGTCAACGTAATTTTCTTTTCTTCATTTGTATTGTACGCATACTTAGGTGTACGTATGTGTGGGTATATATTTTTTTTCTCATTCCTCTTTTTCCTTCTCATCCTCACCTTGATCTCCTCTCTTAGGTATTCCCTCTTTTTGTCCCCGTACGCAACTCTCCAGGTGTTACGGTGTCTCGATATTCGAACAGCGTATACCTGGTTTGTACATTACATCCCGTCTCGGTCAATGTGCAGATTATGCACTGGCCTGAGCAATAATGGCTTTTCTCTGAAGTAACCCACTCCCAAGCTTTTCAAGGCATAATAGGCGTAATTCGGCTAATTTCAATATAAGATTTCGAAGTATCTTCAACGATACGAAGATTAATGCCACACTGAGATAAATGACTCGTATAGTCGAATAATCATACCTAGTTGAAAAGGATTTTGTCGTTGTAGCAATGTAGTTTATGATTGCCTGAACTAAAGAATTTTTGGCACAATCAAATCGATTTATTTGAGATATTTTACCTATACGGTAAAAGATAATCAACGAATTAATGTATTTGCTGTGAACAATTTCACGATTGAATCAAACGTATAATTTTACTTCACCGGTGGAAAACAGTTCGTTTCGTCCGATTAATAACTAATCACATTTCTCAGTGATAACACGGCAGCAACGATCCAATAAGAAAGCTTAATTGCTGTTTTGCGCGAGGAAAGTTACTTATAGTTTTCCAAAAATAGACAAAGCGTGTAGGAATACTAGACCTATGGAATGGATATTTACGTAACTTTGGGTAGAGGTAAAAAACTGGAACTGCTGATTGATAGAGGGACCAGAGTATGAAATTTTCATAGACGCGAAAATTTTATTCGTAGAATTGAAAAATGTGAAAAGTTGTAGTTTAAAAAATTGAAAACATTGAAAGTCGCGATACAGAAAAACAAAATATAGAAAGGTCAAAACGTGGAACAGCAACATCGATAATCTGTATACGATTCTATATTATGGAGAGGAATTCCGATGATTCTACAGTTTGGCATTCCGTGTTCTGACCTTTCTAATCTTTTACTTGTCCATTTTTCGACTTTCAACAATTTTAATTTCTATATATTAAGTTTTTGCTTCCTTAAAAATTCGATATTGTCACCCTTCGATTTTTGATCTGTCAATATTTTTACCCCTATCCGTAACTTTCACCGTCACGACTGTCTTAAGGGCGTTCCTAAGACTAGAAAAATAATTTTTCACGGATCTTTGGTTTTCTGTAGATTATTGTAGTCGGATCCGTTACATTTATTTTGTTGGGCCGTGGGACTCGAAATTCGCAAAATGAAAGAAGTTGTGAGCAGAAATGTCCAGCCCCGCTTCGGATCGCCGTTACGCGGTTATTTCGCCACTCGAAACCACATTTTCGATAACGGTAACCACGATTCCATCAAAACCGTTCATCCGATCAGCTTGAAATTCACACACGACTGTCATATGATTACGGACTAACCTCCTATGGAGCGGATTTTGTATCATTCTGTCCGTCTAACGTATCCAACCAAAGACACTGCCGAAAATCCAGAAAATATGTCTTACCAATAAAAAAGATTCATAACTTCACTAAATTTTAGCCTTTAAAGTGATCTTAGAGTTTTGTTTGTCAGATACTCCGTTTAGCTGGAAATATGGTTACCGTTTTCAACGCTGTCTTTTGCTTACCGTGACTTCAGTGGACATATCGGCCACAATATTCATGTTACGAAATAATATTTTCTTTCAAATTACAGCTGAAATTGCGTACCTCTAAACCCGGTTTGCTCAATTCTTTTCTCCCCCAACTCCCGAGTCCATAGAATCTTGAAAATCGTGAACGCTGTACAACGCTCTTGGGTTATAAATCCCCTCAAACAATCTGCACGAGCGTCGAGTTTATTAAAATTCTGGTATCGGTAATCGCGGAGCGGCGGCGTTGGCCGTAGGACGCCGCTGCTTTTTTCATGCAGAAGCTGTATTAGCGTTCCGAGGCGTGCATGCACGCAACGATTCCGTGCAGCGTGTTGGGACGTTGCTAATGTTGCTTGTAAGTATCGTCGATGATGACTGGTGATTTGAAGCCCGCGAGAGACGGGATACGACGCGATGGCGGGGTTTTGACCGCGCGGCCAGAGGAGCGGGAGATTCCCCGACCCACGTAACTCTAGCTCAGGTGTTCTATAAATAGACCATGCGTGTTGCCGACCTGTTGCACGCCGCCTTCTCCGCGTGTGAACGCGGAGGCCTTCGACGTACGATTTCGAGCCGCGAGGAGCGCGCCGGGTAATCAGAGCTCAGGAAGCCGCTCACGCACCGTTCGCGTCGACGCACACGTGTGAGAAGATCGCGCTAATCGTGATGAGAGTCCTCGTCGTCGCACGATCACCTCGTGCATGAGCAGATCGAAGTTCACAGTCAAGGATACCAGGCTCCTTGTTAGCCCAGGGTGGTCCTTAAAGAGGTCATTCCTCCTCAAAGGTCAAATCGGCTCCAAATAAGTCGAAAATAATTCCCCAGTGATTTCAGATTTTTCTGTTGTTATCTCAACTCTGACCCACGGCCGTAATAGGGTGGATTTCCCCATTCACATCGAAATTTGAAAGTCTGGAATGGTGGACCAAAATCCAAAAAGTCATTGGATTTCGGTGAAAGTCGATGTAGGGGGTTTTTGGAGCTCGCTGATTTCGAATCTGAACTTGAAATTACAAAACTCGAAAGAATGGATCCAATAGAGCAACATCAAGTCATTGTTGGGATATTGGTTCACCATATTAGATCCACCATTTTGAATTTTCAAATTTTGAGTTCAAACGTGAAGTCAGCAACCCAAGAAACCCCCGTATATCAAATTTTATCGAGATCCGTTCGGCAGACTTAATGTACCCGCGTTAGAGTTGAGATAAAAATCTGGAATTAGGGAGGGAATTATGTTTGAAATATTTCGAGGCGATTTGGGGGGTGAGCCGGTTGAAATTCAATAATAACCCTGTTAAAAACCACCCTATTATTAGTCGCGACATCCATGATTGAATCATTCCCCCGCATCATCGGCTTGTAATAACCCGTATTAACCCCGGCATGAAATGACTGCGAGTCGCTCTGCTCTTGCAAATCTCACAGCGCGTTATGAACGAGATGAACGATAGATGGACACTTGACTTACGTCCGTGACAGTATTGGACAATATTATGACACAATGAAAAAAAAAATGGGTCTAATACAAGATACGTGAGCTAGCTTGAATACACTAATGGTAAACTTAAGCTAAAAGAGAAAGAAATATCTCAGATAGAAATAAAGCAGAAAGACAGAACTTGAGGAGTGCGAGGGACCTCTGTGTACAGCGGAAATTTCCGCAGACGCGATCTAAAAACCGGGAGTTAGAAAATATATTGGAAAATATAAATATGCTCTTCTGAATAGAAAGAAAAAAGTACCTGCACTTGTCATGATCTTGCAACGAACGGAAGGCGACAAAATCGAAGAGAAAACAGCAATTACATTTAAAATACATTTACGGTTATATGTAAGTTCTAGTATTCGAAAAAACGAAAACGCACAGTTAGACATTAGCCTAGATATTTAAGTGTGTGTTATTTCTCGTAGTGGCTTCAGGTTGCACTGCATTTCAAAAATTACGGCGTGCACTGTGTATGTGTGTGTGAGTGTGTGTAGACAACCGAAGATAAGGACTACGCGGTTTGTTATGACGAGAGTATTTTGTGATGCCGAACCCTTTCACTCTTTTCTTTCTCTTATTTTTTGAGTATTAATTTCGTATGTACTTCCATTCATAATTCGAAGAAAAAGCAATCATTTAAAAATTGTCATGATATAGAAACTGTGGTGTCCGAACAGTAAAAGCACGACAAAACTTTTAATTGCAATGTTATCTGAATTTTATCACTGCATTTGCATGTGCTTTTCATTTTCTATACTACAAACTTAGCTACATCTCATTCGCTCTCATTCACTCTCTACATTCATTGAATCATCCACTCATTTAATACATAAATTATTTGTCAAAAGGCGTATAACGTTGAAATTGTAAATGTAAATTGTCTTTCTTTCTTTAAAATTGTCTCTTTGATCTTTCTTTATTTATTTTTAAACAGTCTCTCTCTTTAATTTTTGTATGTTTCATTGAGGTTTTGACTTTTTAATATACTAAATTGTTTTCCTGATAAGTTGTAGTGACAATTAATGAAAATCTTCTGTAGACGGTATTAATAATGGCGTTGAAAGTGTAGATCTACGGTTTTTCATTTTTGCAGACAACTCAAACGAGTTTGACGTTTTACTTCACACCGACTTGGTTATTATATATTATGTTAATCACGCATAATTGGAATCTACGTAATTCGTACTTAAAGCCAGCTTGTACTTGATAATTGCTTTGGTTTCGGGCGGGCATATTTGAATCGTTACAGCGTAAAGTTCCGACTCGGAACTGCGATTAGATTTGATTCGATACTCTATTCCTTTTTTTTTCTCGTCACCGTTGTTGCAGTTCTATCAACGAAGAAGAATAATTAAAAATGCTACTCTTTGTCCGGGGGGTACGAGACGTAGCTGTGCAATGAAACTAAGGTGCGGAAGTCGAGATTGTTGTTTCCGGCTCTTATCTTTCTATCGCTGTGCAAAGTTACGCGTCACGCCAGCGGCGGCAGCGCGGCTGTAAACTGTTTCAAGTTATGGAGTTTATCTGACTCTGCGAGGACAGACGTAGGTGAGTCAGCCGGGTCTTTTCACAAAAAAGATCGTTGCTCTCCAACCCGCGCGCGAACGGTCATTTAGATAAGCTGCTCTCTACCTGCCGCACCAATACCTACCCGAAGGTGTATTTGCTCACGTTTCACTTGCACACGAGAGCTGGGTGGCGGGAAGCGGGGGCATGGAACCGTGTGCAAATGTAAACAGCCACAACTCCGAGTACACCTATGTCTACTTGAATAATTTTAACACCGAAAGAAACTACACGGAAGGCAATCGCAGTTATTCATCGTTGAATGGACGGAGACGCGGAGTTAAGCTCTAGAAGCTATGAATAACATTTACACTTTTTTCCTCCCCTCTCACATCTCCCAAGCTCCATCGCTGTCTCTATCTACCTGCACATCTCCTATTCCGTTCATTCCAAAGTCTCTTGACGTCGTGCCCCGACGGCAGCGTACCGTCTTGAATCACACCGAGATAGGTGCCCGCATATAACAAACGTGTGATCTCGGTAATTAAAACTCGCTATAACACCGTAATCTCTAGTCCATTAAAAGTCATCAATTACCACCGCTGTATCCTTTCCTTCGCACATCGTCACTGCGCGAGGCCTACAACCATAAGCGTATAACTCACCGCGCTAGGGCATGATAATGGGCATGTCCCAGCGTGCACGTGGCTCCAGGCTGGGATTTGCATGCCGTGGAAGAGATCGCCGCTCACTCCAGGGTCGATTTTGAGTTAATCATCGCGCGAGACGATCCGCGCAAGCAGACTGCATAATCTCGCGACTGCCAAAGTCCAAGCAATCGAGTCACAACCGGATGGCCAGGTTGTTGCCGAACTTGGCAATCGGCGGTGGCATTTCATTACCCAGCGTCAAATCTTGACTGGTAACGAGCCTCGCCATCAACCTGTCCGCTGCGCTGGACGGTGGCACGCGGAAGTCCTCGTCCCCGGAGTGACCATCGGGCCTCGGGGCAAAGTAACGCGTGTGACCCTTGCGCCACGTATTACGGCGACGGCGAAGAAGGACCAATTGCCATTACCGTTAGGGGAATTATTTTTTTTCAGGATCATCGCGAAACGCGCCATATTCATTATAACTTCGAATAATACCTACACCTTGGGGGTGAACGACTGCCACTGTAAGCCGCGACCTTCCGGGCTGGAAACGGCAGATAGGTTCTTGGTGCTTATTGATTAACCTTCGTCTGCGTGTTACACGTGTCGCAGAAATTCTTCAGAAAAATTCTTTGAAATATCTTCAGTGACGAGATGTTAAGACTACTGGTTGATTCGGATAGTCGTCAGTTATAATTTTTACAAGTAAGAAAAATATTCAGGTTCAAACTTCAAACTTCATGAATTATTGAACTGGTTAAAAAACGTCAGTGAGGTGAATCGAAGTTCATATTTTTAATATTCGTTTCAGAATACTAATATATATTAATTATTATCAGCAAGACGTGATAGCTATGCAAAAGTAAAGAAGTAACTTAAATATTATCGTTGGACACTGTAGGAACTCTCAGTATTTTCCACATTTTACTCATCAAAATTGAACCAATGTCATAAAAATTGTGCGAACACGGTACAATATGCGGTAGAAGCTTCTCTTCTGAATAAGAAATCGGATACATATAATTTCGTAAAATATTGCTTCGTATTTAATTATTAGCACAATTACCAATGATCAACAAACCAAAACGTGACTTCCTGTCACCTTGAGCCAGTCAGGAATAAGACCTCAAGATCAAGTTCCAAACAATTATTGTTGTTAACTCGAGCCGCTTGACAGCCAGAAGGATGAACCGAGGTCACGAGGAGCCAGGTATCATGCCATTTTTTTTTCCTCGTTCCGGAGGGCTCGTTAAGGCGATATCACTGTACGAGCGTGACATCCCGATTCAGCACGGCGCTTCTGTGCGACGATCAGTTTCAGTTATATTCCGAAGTGGAATCGTCTGCAGTAAACCTCGCCGGTTTAATACCTGCCGTCTGATCGTGCAGAACGAGAAGAATGGTGTTAATTTTTTGAGCCGTGAGGTCGGATGGGAGGGCCGGACCCGATGGTGAAAATGATCCGATTGCAGAAAATGAAGCGTGCTAATTGCGCAAGAAATCGCGTAGTCATCCTGGCGACGGCGTTGAATAGGATGATGGGGTACGACTGGCAACGATCGCTCCGCGCGCGGCACTTTACACGTGCACAATATTCCCGAGCGGTGCCCGCATGTGGCGAAACGTCATTAGTCACGGGATGTTAAGCGGGTTTATGGTTCCCAACAAATCAATGAGACGTCTAATGGAGGGAAAAAATGAACTCGAAGGGAGTTCACGGGGGGATTACGAGGTCCAGGCGAGGGCAGAGTGACCGCCCGGGTGACGTGATCCCCCTCACCGACAGTCGGGGGTGGGGGTCGACGCAGAGGTGGAGGCTGTAATCATATTCCGCGTTCCACGCTAATGGCTCGGAGGAGCCAGCCTCTCGAGCCTTCCGGCAGTAACGGAATCGCTCGGGCGACCTGGCCGGCACCCCACGGCAGCCGCGCAGCGGTATCGAGGCGGTCATCCTCGGCCCTGTCTTCCGCCCATAATGCCAAGCCGAATCACAATCGGGACTTCATCGATCGGCCAGTTAATTACAACGTTTCGACGTTGTGAAACTCGATTTCAGCTCCTCGGGAGGTCACGTGTGACTCGACCGACTCTACCAGCTGTTGGCGATGACGATCTGTCTGTCGACTCTTTGCAAAGATAAGAACGTTCTCATGATTCAATCGGCCTAATCGATTGTATTTTACATTCGATCACCTCGTGAACTTCCTTGCAACACGGTAACATGTTTTGTTTTTTTTTTTTTTTTTTGGGGGCATTTTACTTCATTAAAGGCGGGGCTATCGTCACTCGATATGCGTACAATGTATAAAAACAATCAGAAAAAGTAGAATTTTCCATCGTAGAATTGCGCAACGGGTATAATAAGAAATTGATTACGTGTAAAGGAAATTAATTACCATTTATTGGTGGAAGATTATACATGAAGGCTTAATGAATTTTCAACTTTATTTTAGGTAAATATTCCACGTAAAGAGATTGTATTTGACTTCGTAATTTTTTTTTTATTTTGTGAATATTGAATCGAAGTATACTTCAATGATTGTAAACCGTGTATCAAAATTGTCTCAGATTATCGATGATACGTCATGATGAAATTAAAAAATGGATGTCGATAGTATTTTTCCAGCTAGTTAAATATTACTGAATAAACCTGAAAAGGAGTACTTCAGATTTTAAGTTTTATGGTTACAAACCTCAAAAGTATTCATGAATTCACAATTTTGTCGCGAAATAAAATACTTGCAAAAGGTAAATTCTTATAGAGTATAAAAAGCATGTAAATGTAAAAAGATTTCAAAGTAACGAGGAATATTACTTCCCTGGATCAAAATTACGCAACCTGATCGACGGGTATCCGTCTGTATCTATTATCGAAACAAAGAACACGGTGACTACGCAAGTGGTTTGCAACAAGAATCAATTTTGAATCAAGGGTGAGAAAAGACATGTTGAAGGAAAAAAAAAGAAATGAATTTATGGCGACATACCGAGAACTATGAATGTTCCTTGAGGCGAGAAATAGGCATGCGAAGAGTTGGGTGTAACAAACACGAGCTGGGAGAGCTTGTCGAGAGCGTAAGTGGAATTAGTCTCAGTCCGGTGGTTCGAGGGAGTAAAGGGACCCGGACGGACGGAGATGGCGGTAGTGCATTGATATGCACCAGGTGTCGAGGTGGTGCTAAGTGACGTAGACCCAAGACGTCCCGAAGAGGAGAAATATGGGGGGAAGGAAGTCGACGGAGCACACGCTACTGTAGTCGTTGACCATTCACCGAATTCCGCATCGAATGGGTTGTAACGAGAATACGGAATGACGTAAGCGTCGTCGCCAACCTCCGCCGTTCACCTTGGGGTTAAGCATCGTGTGAGCTACCAATGAGGATGAGATTTTACCTATTTCATTCCATTTCTCGACTATCGAACCCCTCACGTGTTCGTAATTGCAATTATTAAGGTGTAATTTATAACTTATGCCGTGCAAAACGGAACTGGCGTTAACGATCACGGGGCTATTAGCTCGCAGCACTTGGAGCATTAACGGAAACCTCCCGGCAGTCGATCCTCGTTCGCTGTTGCGAGCGAGTCCCGATTTTCCACGCTTACGATAAAGCCGCGATTGAAAGAGGGAGAAGTAAAGAAACACTTCGGGGGTCAATTTTCCTGGCGTCGCCGCGTCGCGAGAATTCAGAATTCTTGTCGGCTGAGCGAGTCTTGATTTTTCATTCGTGCGATAAAGTACCGCGCTTATGAAATTGAGACGTATAAGCGCATTCTCGCAGATATGCACCTATCTTTTTACATTTCAAAGTGTTTGCGTACTGCAAATTTTCATAACCTGTACTTGAAACAAGCCCTCGAAAAAGTTCTCACGTTATGATATTTACACTGCGCTTCACAGACACTTGCTACGGACTTTACGAAAGTCCGAGTTCGCGCCTCTTCACACTTGGAGAATAACCAGAATTTCTTTTATTAACTTGCAGAAGACAAAGAACCGCCGACATGTCGGCGTTGAGTGCCGGGATGAGCCGACCCGGGGAGATGATCCTGTTCCTGGTTATCGCTTTTCTAACAATTTGTTGCTCACGCGCTGGTAAGTTTTTACTTGTTCTAGATGTGTTTTTAGAAATTTTTTTACCAAATCGTTTCAACATTTTTCAAACTCCTAATTTCCCCGTCCCTAAAGAGAATCAGCTTCCAAAATTTTCGCTTTATTCATTCGTTTGACACAGAAAGGCGAATTGCGATAGTTTCTCTCATGCCTGAGGCAGAGTCGATAACTGCCAAGGCGGAAATTTATAGGTTCTATCGAAATTTATCCTACGGAGTAAAATACTGACGGAGAATATTCTGCAAAACCTTTTCTACACAAACTTTGTTCTACAGAGTGCGATCCTAGAGAATGAAGATCCCACAGACTAGAATCCAACAGAAAACATTTTACTTGAAATTATAAACGTAATCTTTTCTACAGAATAATTATCCTACCTACCACAGTCCTATAGAATAGAAATTCAACGAAAGATCGATTCTAGAGTGTGCAGTTTTATAGAAATTGAGATTTTTTCTGGAGAGATCACTTCTAGGGAAAAATTGTTTAACAAAGGTCAGAATAATATACCATGTCCGAAACCACAACACCCGATTCCCTGACAAGATCGCAAAAGGCGTTTGTATCACCCAGAAAGCTAGAATAAATTGGGCTTTACTTTTTGTAAAAACTTCTGAAGAACTTTATAGAACAGGGTAACGGGGTATTATTTCTCTGTAGAAACGATGCCCTTTCCATAAATGGCTGTAGAACTGCACTCTGTCGAATCGGTCCGATGTTGAATTTATGTTCAGTAGAACTGCGGCACGTAGAATAATTTTTCTGTAAAAAAGATTATATTTATCATTTCAAGTTAAATGTATATCGCAGGACCACACTCTATAAGACCTTTACTCTGTAAGATAAATTTCTGTAGAACTGGAGGGCTCTCGCAGAGGTATATACGCGACCGTATTCGTTCCCGAAGGAGCGTCAACATCTTCGATGTCATTGGAAGACCGAGTTCGCGGTACTCGATGATCGACTTCCGTTCAAGTGAAGCCGGTTTAGCGAGGGTTAAAGACCCCTTCAGTTCACGCTAGTCGACGTATGTTGCCAAGCTCCTTGAGCTTAGTAACGCGAAGTTCATTGACAGTCGGTAAACATCTGAGATTGACGGTCACATCGACGTGTCTCCTGGATCAGTTACTTGCGTGCAGCTTAACCCGCGAGGACACCATTCACTGTCCTCGGCAACCGGCGAGACCACTTTCACCAAGACACCGCGCACCCTGTGCAGGCCTGACGACTCATTGCCGAGGTCAAGTTCAGCGGTAATTCAAGGATTGGTTCAAGAGCCCCATAAAAAAATGTTTCATGTGTCTCGCCACAGTTATCCCGTTTCTTTCTTCCAAGAGCTTGGTACACAACTTTTCAACTAACGAAATCTAGTGTTGTGAAGTCAAAGTGTTTAGTCCTACATTATTATTTATGTTACATTCGCTTTGTCAAGCCTCGTGGTCTGAGAAATTTGTCAAACAAACTACTCGTTACTCATTTTCATAAAGTGTTGAGCTGCTGAATGGGGAAACCATAGGTCGCACACATTTGCGCATTTGTTACTGCTTGTCTGTACATTTGCTGTACTCATCTCGGATTCGAAGTGACTTGTTCAATAATCGGCAATTGACTAAATTACATGCTTCAGAACAATGTGGAACATATTGGGTGAACCTCTATTTATCCTCCATTACGATCTTTAATATATACTACGTTTTCTTGTTTCTTCAAGTTATTCGCAACGAACCGAAATTTTGAGTCTCATTGCTGGTACCTAAAAGTGTTGACCAAGAAAGTAATCTCTTTAGTGTGGAAATATGTATATTCAGGAAATTGGAATATTTTCTGCATGTGTCATACAAAATCCATCAATAAAACCATTAAACATGCGTGGGACAGAGATTTGTGCATAGTTGAAAAATTTTGTTCATACCAAGTAATTCTTTCGCTGAGTATAGATTAGAAAAAACGAATCACGGGTTCGGAATATTTTGGTATTGAATCTTTTTGAGAGGTATGATGGAATCCAGCTGATAAAAATTGGTTAACCTGGTGAAGAAAATTCTTATGATTCTTCACGAAAAACTTTACGATTTTTAGAGAACTCGGAAGACGATCGTAGTTTCTAAATAGACTTTGTCGTAGAATTTTGTGGTTTTCCACAGCCAGTTGTAGAATGGCCTACCTTTTCACGATCGTTGTACGGATGTTAATTGTTGAAATCGATATAATTTTTTTGTAAAATATCGTAGAATTCCTTGCTTAGGGAAACAAGTAATGTTTTGATTTTTTCACATTCCCCTACTTCTAATAAGACAAGGTCAATTGTAAGTTATATGGCGTATTGTTTAAACTCATCGGGATCATATTCAAAAAGCGTAAAAAGTCTTTGATCGCAGACCCCCTTTCTGCGTAGAACTTAATCTGTTTTTGGTAAGTTTTCTTTGTCAAAGAGATGCTATATATAGCAGTAATTCACAAACAGTATTTAATACCGTCTCGTAGATATTCGTAATCACATTATAAAGTATCCTATCAAGAATTGGTTTTTTTTTTACGAATTTCTGCGAAAAACAAGTTTTTGGTTTCCAAGTTGTAAATTTCATCAACACTCATGAGAACTCCCAGATTTTTACAATTATCTACGCAAGACTCTAAGTGTTCTTATTCAATTTGAGATTTTCTTACTCATATGTGCAATTCTACAAGTGTTCGCGAAATCATACATATTGTTACTACCAGTAGATATTTTTGGTCTTGTAGCAGAAAATTGATGGTCGTCATAATGTTGCGTAGACGTTCGTATTTTATCAAAAAAATTCACTTAGTTTTATTTACAGTTTTGGAATGGTTATTCATTTTCTATTCTGAAAAGAGTTGTAGACACAAATATCTTTTCATAATATTTCATCGTTTTCTATGAAAAAGCTACGTGAAAACAATCATCTTCAAAGATTTTAAATTTTTACGTGTTTTCGTAGAATGTCGTAGAAATTATTTTCACCATGCTAGAAGAGGTGATAAAATAAAATTAACTGTCAAGCAGTGGATTATAGCAATTTGCCCACATTTCTTAGGCTGTGAGTACTGGTTAAGCCTGTAACCTCTTAGCAAAGGCGGCAGTGGCCGCTGGCAACAGAATAGTGATTATGACTACCTAAACACGTGCAACGATGCGTGTGCATTACGTGGTGACATATCAACCGCGTGTAAGGCGTTATACTGCAAATGGTACAGTTTAGTATAACGAATTGTCCGATGACTATTAAGACAAGAGATACGAGCATCTGTGTCTGTGGCATCTCATAATGAAGAGATATTTTCTACTAGACTAGAGGTCTCAGTTCTGCGCAGAAACGGGGAAAACGGAAAGGTGCAGAGATCAACCGAGGCCATGCGGGGAAAGGTATAGCGGAACGTGTGGGTGCTACGTCAGTGCAACGCAGAGGTTAAGTAATCTCACCAGTCGACTTCGAGCAGGCCGTCTTCGGAAAAAAATTGACTATCCGCAAGTTGCGCATCAGGTTCAGAGATTGGAATTCTTCTTAACGGTTACCTTGTCGAGTTATTGCAGCAGAGGCATTACTTCATATACCTTACGAGATGAGGAGGCACGGTAAGGGTGTAGGAGTAGCACAGAGAGAACCGACAAGCCTGGACCAATAGACGCAACCTCGTAATCACCGTGCTATTAAATCAGTGTTTTTTTCTCTGGTAATATAGCTTAAATCATTTACTCCTTTGAGTTGGTGGGTTTCGCGTTCATTACGAGATCTTCGTTGACGATTCTCGTCGAAGCAGCTTCATGCGAATGTGCCCGTTGAACTGTGCACGCGCATGACCGGTCGACTCTAAAGGTAACTTTCACATCAAGGCCATGGTATGATTTCATCAGTTTTACACGTACATTGCCAATATCGCCTTCAGGCAGGTACAAGTTACACCTACTCATAAATGTACGTACAAGCTTACGAGATACATTTTGCACACTAGTCAACCAGCGCCAAGCAGATCATCCATCCGACGGAAAAAGCTATTACCTTATACACGTTATGTAACATATTCCGACAATGAACTGGGAGGCTACCAGCCTGGTTAGCTCTGCTGAAGAACTCGTCTCGTGTTTATTTTTAGCGTAGTGCGCACCGGCTAATTTCGATTAGTCTTGGTTAGGCTCGATAATCAATGATAACACATTCTGGCACTATATGTAAGTGCTTTTACTCGGAATACGTTATGAATTCGTGACTAATGGGACGTTTTTCTATTGGATAAGCCGATAGGATGTAGTTATTCATCAAAAAGCTGTGATATTAAATGACGAGTGGGTAATTAATGGCGGGTTTATCGCAGGAATCAATTTTATCACTCTGAAGAAACATTTTGTGTAGTAGAAATGAAAACTGTAAGCTGCTTGTAGTTGAGTACTCGATATGCCGCAATCTCCCGTGCGACATTTTACGTAATTTATTACTCGCCCAGATTCGGCGTAGGTGAATCTACTTCCTTAATCAAACGCAGATGTTTTCGGTGTTAATCGTGAGCTCAAATTAACGACCGTCACTATTTCAAATAGCTCTAATCAGCTAGTTAACACTCTTTAGTAACACAGCGCCGTCAGATTCATTTTGGCACATCTAATGTCCATTTTTTGTGCACCATCATTATGACGCGTCTTTGTATTCTACAGCTTGAGTCTCCTTAGCCTTGAGTGTATTAGGCCTCAGACGTTATGGTTACATGCTCTTGGCACCTCAAGGCAAAGATACTCATTAGAGTTTTTCCGTCTGAGATCGTGTATGTCCAGTCACGAATCCTTATGCCAAATTGGTTTCATCAGACTATCCTAGTCGTACGGTCTTCACCTGTTGTACCTCGCAACAGAGTCGAACAAGAATGATAATCTTGTTTAACTATACTTCTAAAGTGCCGTTTCAGGCGATTCCACACACTTTTGACAAAGAGAAAAGATTCTACTTTTTAGCCTAGTTAATCTTTGCTGCCAATGATGACCCGTTAGCGATTGTCAGTATTGTTGCCAGGACTGTCACTATTGATTCCAAAAAAAGATCAAATTTTTTACAATCCGAAGGCTTCTGAGAAATATTGATATCGTAAAAAAACTCATTGTTCATTTCTCGGACCAGAATACGATCAGCCAAGTAATCAATGTCCTTATACGTACCGGGACAACTACTAAACTCATGTACTACTATGCGTGACTACTGCAGCACGTCAAAACCGGTCAATCCTCAACGATGTTTTCAGAAATGTATAATTTGGCACATTCGCCACAATGCTTAGACTTGAACTAACTTTACGTACTAGTACATATCGTAATCAAGTTGTACCCAATTTTATAATGCGTAGGTATTTTGCTGCGAATTTCTTATGTGACTCGGGTGTCATTCGTCGAGGCAGATTTCTTGGTACAAATAATTTCATTGGAAACTGTCCGCGTGTCCAGCATGGAATGCTGATTCTCTTGTTCGCATGCGCGTGGGCAGCGTAAGAAATAAAATATAAAACTAGTGGTACTTGCAAAGCGTGGCAACGGAACTGGTACGATGACATAAGGTGAATTCAAAAAAAAAATATCGTAGAAAACTAAGAATTGCACATCTGTGAAAACCGGTACCTGATATTAGTGATCTAAGTTGATTTACTTACAAAGTTGTTGCCTGGGAGTCCCTACTTCAGACACTCTAATCTCCAGTAATTATCGTGGAGCGTTCCTAGAAAGACACAGAATAATAGAATAGGGTGAGGAACATTCAGGACCCTAAGCTTTAGCTGGTAACGAGAATTTGCACCAGCACACACGCGGCGGTACATCTGACGCGTTGACTCATTCAACGGCTTTCCCGGACAACGTAACCTCCCCTCGGAGCATCAGATGATGAATGCCTTCTCAGTATAGGGTAACGTGCATGACAGGCGGACCTTTCTTCCATTTTTCAACTCCGCATGTACTTCTCTTCTCTCTTTGTGTAATCGGTTGAGTGCAATCTATTTCAGAGCCTTGTTGATTTTGATTATAATTACGTGGTATTATTCGAGCACTACGAAGCTACGTGCTAGGAATAATTTGTTTCCGTCTACAATATGAAGCCAAAATAAATATCATTCGCATAACGTGTGTGTTTTTATGATTACAGCTCCTGTAAGTGAACACGATACGACGCATATTGCGGAATATGGAGCAGGTGAGTTCTTAAGGCTGTCCTTTAGATTATTTGATCTTGTTGAAGTTTTGACTAATTTAAATAAATGGACGTTCAAACAGTGTAATTGATCGACGACGTGTCAATTAATTATTGCATTGTTTTTTCTAAATGTAGAATCTGGCTGCTACTACAACTTCCAACGCTATCAAGAAGGCGATAGAATAGTAACGAATGAACCATGCTTAAACTGTACTTGCCACAACCGAATGCTGATGTGCTACCTCAGGGTGTGCCCATTTACAAAAGCTATCGGCCAAAACTGCACAGTCGAAAAACGACCGGATCAATGCTGTCCGATCATCACTTGCCCAGAAGTCCCTGTACAACTTCTGACCTCTACGTCAAATTCACCAGCGATTATCGGCTCCACCGAAATTGGTGCACATGACAACTACGGCTGCCGAGTTGACGAGAGATTCTATGCTGATGGTGCTCAGCTACCAGTAGACCCGAGAAATCCTTGCGAACTTTGCTACTGCATCAGAAACAGAACAACTTGTGTTATGCAAGAATGTACCCTGCGTGTCGCAGGCTGCAACCCAGTCTATTTGCCCGGAGTGTGCTGTCCAGTCAAATATAATTGTGGTGTGTTGAAGTTTCTGTAATTTATATCTCACTTACCGTTGAATTTTGTACACACGTATTAAAATTTTGGGCATCATAATTTCAGATTATGACGAAGAACAAACGACTACCCTTAGTCCTACCACTCCTGGACTTATCATGACTACAACAGTTGCTCCAGGGCAGAGCGCCCCTATGTGTTACCGCGACGGAAATACATACAATGACGGAGAACTCATCGACTCGGGACGAGCATGCCAACACTGCTACTGCTTCCGCGGTGACATTGTTTGCGCAGTTCAAGATTGCAAGATACCAATGAAAATTCACGGCAAGCACTGCACACCTCAACCTGCTCCAGAGGGCAAATGTTGTCCCACCACCTATCAATGTGGTGAGTAATAAGTTTATACTGTTTGATATCAGAAATTTGTTCCAATCCCGTATTTATAAAATTATTTTTTCTCTTTGTAGATGGTGAAAGTAGTCCAACAGAAGTTGAGGAGGAGCCACAGTTGGGCGTGGGACTTTCAATCCCCGACCATCCCTATAAAGAGAAAGCTACTGAATCACCTATTCCGGGATTAGGATATGTAGATGAAGATAACAACCAACCACAGCAGATGGTGGACGTCTTTCCTGGCGCTAACAATACCATTCCTGAACAAGCTGGAGAAAATGAGGCTGTGACTGAAGGTCCCATCCAACAAGAAACCGTGAAAGCAGACGGCATCTTACCACACACCGTGAAACCATTCGAGGCAATTCCCACAGAGCTACCAGGTGGTGCAAAGGATGAGACGAAACCTGCAGAGATTCCGATCGGAACCAGTGTAGTCGAATCTGAAAGTACACCGATAAACTCAGCAGAAGATCTGCATCCAACTGACGTCGCTTTACCGGAATTGCCTGCAGTAATCGGTGAGAAACAGCCAGTGACTACTGTAGATGAAGAAAAAGAAGCGCCTCATGGTTCGATTAAACATGATGATGAAGTTAAACCTACAGTGACTGCCGATGAAAAACAAACCGAAGTGAACGTTGATGAAGGCAAACCAATAAGCCCAATAGAATCTACAGACAAAACAGTTTCCGAAGATGCAATAAAGACAACTGAAGATCAATCGACTGACGGAATCGTTTCTGAAGATGAAATCAAGACCACGGATGAATTACCAACGAAAGAAACCATACTCGAAAGACCGACACCTACTGAAATAATGAATAATGTACAGGAATCAAATGAAGGGTCTACAGATGAGCAGATCTTAAAAGAACCAACACAATCTGGAATCGAGCAAGAAACGGCAGAGGGCGTGACAAGCGAAGAACAAATGCCGTCCAAAATACCAGCTATCAGTGAACCACAAGAACCAGTCAATCCTCTACCTGAAAATGATGAGATAGCTGTTGAAGAATCGACAGCTCTGCCAACTCAGGGAGTAAAATCTGATGAAGAAGTCACAAAGGAGCCTGCAGTAACAGAATTGATGCCAACGGAGAGCGCCAAAACTGAAGACAGCAGCATCGTCATCTTCCCCAGTGAAGTTGAACTTACAAAACCCAAACCTTCAGAAGAATCGATTTTCCCTGAGACCTCTACTTTAAAACCAACCGAATCAGAAGTACCCGAGCAACCAATCAAGGAAACAGCTACGCCAGTTACTTCTGTTGAAGAGATCAGCGTACTTCCCGAAAGCCATGAGAACGAATCAGTGGAGACACCGGTTTCTCCAACTGTATTACCTACGGTAGTATCAGCTGACGAAGACAAATCCACAGAAGAATCAGGATCGATCGAAGGGCATACAATCGACCACAGTGATATGGCCAAAGAACCAACTGCAGGCGCAGTTTTAACCAATGAAGTTCCAACCGGCGAAGCTCCAACCAGTGAAATTCAAACAGGTGTAATTCCAACAGGCAAATTACCAACTGGTGAAGTTCCTACTAGCGAAGTTACGATAGGTCAAGTCCCAGCTAGCGAAGTCACGATAGGCGAAGTTCCTAGTCCGGATGGGGTAACATCGGAAGTTCCCAGTCAAGCTGAAATTTCAGAAACACAGACCGGAGGACCAGTGATTGATACAGAGCATACAATCGAGCCGATAGTTACGGACGAAAAACAACCTGAAGGTCCAATTGCTGTCGAAAATCCTAGTGAACCAGCGGCTCACGACCATGAAGAATCTGTTGATATCCCTGAACAAGGACCAACAGGCATTCCAATTTCTGACCGGGTTCCAGTTGTCAAAGCTGAGGATGAAAGTGTCGTTCATGAACTGCATGCCACCGAAGTATCTGACGAAATTCAACATACTCATGTTCCCGACAGTTTGATAACTGACAAGCAGGATGAAATTCCTGCAACGTATATCCCACCAATTGGACCGACGACTGAATCCGAAATCACTCCAGGACAGGAGGAGGTTACTACTGGAGTAGTAGAGGAGATTGTTTCACACGAGGATCAAGCTCCACACATTTCTAAGGATACTGTCACTCCTGCTTCATCCGAAGAGGAACACGAACCGACCCCCCAGGAAGAGCTTGAACATGAAAAATCTACAGTAATCGGTCAGTTGTCAACTGAAGCTACTCAGACAGAAATACTACCTGTGGAAAACGTTATTGATGAACAAGAAAACGGTAGTAAGCAAATCTTCGACGAGCCTACTGAAAGCGATGTCAAGGCCTCAGAATCTCCCGAAGTGTCAACAGAAGTTCAAGAAGTAGAACTGGAAGGTTCTGTGAATACCAAGCCGACTGAATCCCCAGTGACAACGGACAGCGAACAAAACCATGTACCTGTGGAGGATGAAAATTTCCCAACTGAGGCCACAGCTGAAATTGAGAAAAAACCATTGGAACCTACGGCAAGTATAGGTGAGATTGCTGAAGAAGATCAACAAACGCAAGAACCAGTAGCAAATGGCGAGTACCCAGCCGAAAATGTGGCTGAAGAAAAACCACTGATGGTTCCTACTCATGGTGAGAAGACACCTGAACTTTCTTTACCCGAAGAAAACCCCACAGGGGCTTCAGGAGATGAACAAAAGCCTGTCACGGATTCGGCTGTAGAAGAGAAACCAATTAAATCTTCTGAAAATGAAAGCGAATCAACTGAAGTTTCTATTGCTGAAAAAGAACTGTCAAACACACCTGTTCCTACAGAAGAATCTTTAACTACTTTGATACCAGAAAAAAGACCAAACGAACCTGTTACAGCTGATGAAAAACAAACTGCAACTGCCATTCCCCAAGAACAGCTAACTGAAAGCTCTATTTCAAGCGAAAATCCTGTTGAAGGTGGTGTCACTGCTGAAGACAAACCGACTGAAGTTTCGATTTCCCAAGAACAAGAAACCGGAACTCCCATCAGTCCTGAAGCGCCTAGCGAAGTGAATACCGCTGCTGAAGAAAAGCCAAATGATGTACGTATTACCGAAGAGAAGCCAACAGAAGGTTCAATCATTCAAGAAGAACTCACGACAATCTCAATCATCGATCAAAAACCATCTGAAGAATCTGTTGTGGAACAGGAGCTGACAGAGGCTTCCGTTTCTGAAGGACTGTCAACTCAAGCTTCTTTCGATGCAGAAAATCCAGTTGAGCCTTCCGGTACAGAGGAAAAATTAATTGACATTCCTGCCTCCGAGGAAACTCCAACGAAAACCCCTATCGTTAATGAGGAATCAAATGTGACACCTATTTCCGATGAAAAACCAACAGAGACGTCTATTACTGGAGAAATTTTAACACAAACGTCTGTTGCGGAAGACGAGCCGTTGAATGCTGATAAAAAACCAAACGAAGCTTCAACCACGGAGAATACCCTAACTGACATCTCAAAATCTCAACAAGAACCTACAGAGACTTCTATTTCCGGTCAGGAATCAACAGTTACATCGGGTATCAATGAGAAGCCTACTGAGATTTCATTTGTTGAGCAAAAAGTAACTGATGTGTCTAATTCCGACGGACAGTCAACGGAACCTTCTCTTATAGAAAATGAACCGACTGTGGTTTCTATTGATGGAAAAAAACCGATCGAGGTCCCTGGCGTAGAAGAAGAACCAAATGGTGTTATCATCGTCGAAGAAAATCCAACCGAAAGTTCAATCATACATGAGAAAGAAACCAGCATCCCTGTTGATGAAGAACCAACAGAAAGTCCTGTGACAGAACAAAAGATATTCCAAGCCTCTGCTACACAGGCAACACCGACGGAGTCTTCTGTCCAGGAAGAGAAAATACCTAATGTACCTGCTGGCATTGAAATTTCCACGGAAGAATCTTTAACTGAAACAAAAACACCTGTGGTCGTTGTTGGTGGAGAAAAAGTAACAGAATCATCGACAGAGGAGGAACAAGATGCCACAGCCTCTGCAACAGAAAAAAACCCGACAGGAGTTCCAGAAACAGAGCAGAGAGTAACCGATAATTCCATCATTGAAGAGAACCCAACAGAAACTCCTATTGCAGAACACGAAACAACCAGTGGCTCCATAGAGGAAGGCGAACCAAGTGGTACGCCCATTGCCGAAGTAGAATCGGAAGCTGGTTCTGTCATCGCTGTTAGCCAGGCTGAGCTTACCACAATGAAAACTGCTGAAACTGCTTCAACAGACCACGAACCAGCTAACCCATCCGTTGCCACAGAAGGTCCAGTCGATACTTCTTTCATCGACCAAAAACCAATCGAGTCATCGACCCCTACAACTGAACGAACTGAAACTGTCATACCTGAAGAAGAACCCTCGAAAAGTTCAGACAGTGAAAATCTGCACACAGAATCTTCAGTTGGTGCAGAAAAGGATGCATTCGAAACCGAAAATAAACCAACTCATGCAACGAATGTCGAAGAAGAGCAAACAAATATTCCAGTTTCAGAAGAGGTCGTGACCGATAAAAATATCATCGAAGCAGAGTCTACCGGTGCGACAGCGACCGAACAGAAACCAACTGGTACTTCGTTGACGGAAAAAATACCCACAGAGATTTCAGTTACAGACGAAACAATAAGTGATCTACCTGTCACCGAGACAAAGCCTAGTGATGCTTCTGTAGCCGAAGAAAAGCAAACTAATACACCAGTTTCCAACATAACAGAAACTGAACCTGCCGAAGGAGGGCCAGCTACGACATCTGAAAGTGAAGAAAATTTAGGTGTACCTTCAGTCATTGCAGAGAATCCTACCCCAGTTCCTGTTGGTGAGGAAAAACTAATAGAACCCTCAATTGCAGCAGAAAAGCCAACTGAAGGTACAGCTGTTACAGTAGAAGTAACAGAATCTTCAATTGTCGAAGAAAAACCAATAGAATCGATTGAAATCGCAGGAGAACCAAACGTACCATCTATACTAGAAGAAAAACCTACTGAAATTTCTATTGCTGATGAGAAGTCAACTGAATCTTCGGTATCCGAAGACACGCTTTCAGAAATACCTCAAATTGTTGAGAACGTTCCTCAGTCTTCAGTACCCGAAAAGCAGCCTACCGAGGTTTCTACCAGTGATGACGAAAAAATTCTGCTCGGTGAAGTTGAACCAACCATGATCGCTAAACCTGAAGAAGGACCTATAGAAGCTTCTGCTCCTGAAGAAAACCCAGTAGCACATTCTGACACTCGCATAGCTGAAGGCGAGATTACTGAAGTTCCAGAATCACAAGAAAATCCAACAGAACCGTCTGGTATTGAAACCGTTGAAGGAGAATCAGCTAAACCGTCCATTGTTGAGGAGAAACCAGTCAATCCTATTACTTCCGAAGAAACGCCCTCAGGAGAATCTCCATCTGACGAAAAACCGACTGAAACTGTCATCATCCCAGAAGAACCAAAAAAGACGGTAGAAGAGGAAAAACTTCCAATTGAACCATCTGTCGGATTACAACAGCCAATTGAACCATCTGTCGAAGAACAACAGCCAATTGGGCCATCTGTCGGAGAACAACAACCGATTGAACTCTCTGTCGAAGAACAAGAGCCAACTAAGTCATCTGTCGGAGAGCAACAGCCAATTGGACCATCTGTTGGAGAAGAACAGCCAATTGAACCATCTGTCGGAGAACAACAACCGATTGAACCATCTGTCGGAGAACAACAGCCAATTAAACCATCTGTCGAAGAACAACAGCCAATTGAACCATCTGTCGAAGAAAAGCAGCCAATTGAACCATCTGTCGAAGAACAACAGCCAATTAAACCATCTGTGGAAGAACAGGAGCTAATTGAAGCTACTCCTGAAGAACAACAGCCAAGTGAACCAAGTAAACCAGTACCTTCTGAGATCCCAAGTCAAGTGGATAAAGATCAAACTACCACCGAGAAACGACCGGAAGTGTTCAGTGATAATGTACCCTCGAGCATTCCCGGGGAAGGCAATTGTCTTGTAGATGGACAATCTTTTGCCAATAATTCGCGTATTCCACCAGCAAATCTATGTCAAACGCAATGCCTTTGCATTAGCAGTATAGTTCATTGTGATCTTGTCGAATGCTCACCACCACCAAGCCACTTGTCCAACTGTATGCCCATTCACACCAACACGGACTCTTGCTGCCCAATTTACTCCTGTGATTCTACGCCGACTGTTAATTTGGAATCAGATAGTCAGATGGCAGATAATCACACTCCTGGATATGAAGAAATCCATGGTCCATCTACATATGATTACTCTAAAGAATCAAGCACGCCTATTATTGAATATCCAGCTGAGCCATCAGATAAAGTAACACCAGACTCCGAAGAGCATCCAACTGTAGCAGTTGATGAAGGCACTACGCCAAGCGTTGAATCAATTGCTGACCTTGATCAAAAGATTGTTGAACCCATCGAACAGGAAATTCCTGAACCAACCGTACCTGTACAAGAACCATCTGGAGCTTCTGAAACAAATGGAATTCCCGAACAGCCTGTTACTGATCGAACGGAACAAAATCCCAAGCCAGAAGTAGTTGATCAACAAACTGAAGAAGCAATAGTGCCGACAGAAGAGCAAAAACCAATTAGTGAAGAAAAACAGAAGCCAGAATCACCTATCGAACCTTCTGAAATCCCTGTTAAAGCAGTTATAACAAATAACGAACCGAACATAATTCCTGCTACAACTGTAGATGAAACCACTTCTGCTCAGCAGCCCGAGGGTACGCCTACATCCAATAAAGAAACAAGTACAGTTACTGATACAAATGTAACTCTCATACCATTAAGTGAAGAAAGTCCAGAAGTAATTCCAACCAGCGAGGAACACCCTGTTGAAACAGGCACCTCAGGCGAAGAACAAACAACCGATGTTACCAAGCAGTATAAGCCTGCTGTAGAGATTGAAACGGTGACTGATCAACAAGCAGTCCCTGCTAGTGAAGATGTTGGACCCGAAGAACATCATGAAGCTTCTGAAAAACCAATAGATAACGAAACTGTAGTACCTGTCGGGGTATTACAAGAAGGAGAGCAGGTTGATGACATTTCACAGCCTACCGAAAAGGAACCCGCTGAACCAGTAGCTCCCGTCGATGAAAGTACAGGTGGATCTGAAGAGCACTTTGAAAACACAGAACATCCAGAAGTATCCGTAACAGACGATAACGAGCAGACATCCGGACTCACTGATTCTATAGCAACTAGTCCTGTGCTCCCAACCGATCAGTCAATCGTAGAAAGTACAGATGAACTCACTACACCAATTGGTCAGCACCCAGAAAAACATGTACCTCAGCCTCAATCTGAATCAGACGGCCAAATAACCGAGCCAAGCAAGCAGACCGATGAGTCGTCTTCTCCAAAAGACCAATCAAACTTACAACAGCAGCCTGAAAAGGGTGAACAAGAAGTTCCTGTTGACAGCTCAACAATCGGAAGTTATCCAGAGCTTGAAGCGTCCGTTTCTACTGGAAGCTCAGAAGATCAGTCTCCTTCAGTTCCGGTACCTACAGATGGAATTAATTTATCCAATAACGCTGAGTCGTCTGAACCAACTCCTGCTGGACAAGTCGAGGATGAAATAGAAGGTTCTACAGTAATTCCGGTAAAACACATTGACAGTGAACTTCCTATTCTTAGTTCGAATTCTGAAGTCACTACAGATGAAATCTTGCCAACTAAAACGAGCGAGCAAGGTGAAGCACAGACTCCCGTATCTGGTCTACAACCGCAGGAAGCTGCTGCTCCGACAACACAACCGACCGCTGAGCAAGAATTAACGGTTGGCTCTGAAACAACTACGTCGACGGTAGAAAAACATGACCAAGTTATAGTTGAAACGGAGCCATCGATCATGTCTTCTTTACCGGATACCACGAAGACAACTGAACCTAACGAGAACCCTGGTGAACAGGCAACCGAGGTTAACACGCACGAAGCTGAACCAATTTCACATGAAACATCAGCGACACCGGTAATCGAAAGTGGTCAATCAGTGGATACTGTGCCAGAATTATACGATGTAAGTGAGCCTACTGCTTCAACTGAAAGTACTGAAGGCCAAGTAACTGAAATAAGAGAAACTACTGAAACTGGTAATCCAGAAGTTGCTGAATCATCTGAACCAACAGCGAATACGGAGAATGAGCCTACTGGTGTGGAAGAACAAACAACTCGACCAATTTCATCCGAAGAAGACATTAAAACAACTGTACCTGAAGAAAGCGTTACTTCCGAGCAAGGTGAATCATCCGAACCACCAGTTAGTGCTAACGGTGAGCGTATCAGTGTAGAAATACCAGCAATTGCACCAGCTACATCCAAAGAAGGTACGAAGCCAACTATTTCCGAAATAACCGATGAAGACCACAAAACACCGACTCTGGAGCTCACGACTGAACCGGCGTCACCTGAGACTGCTGAAACATTCGCGCCAACTGTGAACCAAGAAGACGAGACTGTAGCAGCAGAACATTCCACAACTAGTCCAGTATTGATTGAAAATACCGAGAAGCCTACATCTACTGTGAACATAGAAGGGCAAACTATTTCTGATGTTGAGAAACCCACTGGTCCTGTTTTGTTACAACCCGCCAAATCTTCCGAAGCAGCTGAAAATACTGAGGTTGAACCTGATGTAGAAAAGAAACCAATATCTGAGATAGCATTACCAGACCAAGATGTGACGACAGGTGAACCCGAGGTTCGTCCTGTTAGTACAGTATCATCTGTGAGTGAAGAAAGTGAAGCTGTTACAGTTAAACAACCGAGTTTGGTAGAAATTCCACAATCTGGCGCTGAGGCGCCTCCGTCGACTACTAGCAGTGAGGTTCAGACGCTTCCAATGGAAGATTCCGAATCTGTTTCACCCGATCAAGGCGTAACAGCTGTATCAGGTGCAAGTCAAGAAGAAGAAACTACCCCAGCACAGCTGCCAGCAGTTGAAACATCGTCATCTGGTACCAAAAGTCCAATTCCTGTGGAAAACGCTGAAGAGCAAGTGATCCCAGTTCAAGAACTTGAGTCCAAGCCTGATTCACCTGACCACTCCGAAGAACCCATTGCTACATTACAACCAGAAATCGTTCCAGCATCACAAGAAGATACGGAGGAACTCGCACCGACCGAAGGCATAGAGAAAGAAATTATCCCGACTGACCAGACAGCCTCAGAACCTACTTCACCTAGCGAAGGTGAGATACCTGTGCCAACTGTTGGCGAGGAAGCTGTGAGCATTTCAGTCGAAGGAGAAGCAACAAGTGTACCTTTATCTGACGATCAAATCAAACTGGCTGTCACAAGTGCAACTCTTGATGACCATGGTATATCGGTTGAAGCAGCCAACACTGCATCTGTGGAGAGCGAGGAATCTTCTACCCCAACAACAAACGAAAATGGTGAACTTGCTCCGGAAGCTGGTCCAACGGCTAGACCTGTGATTCCCGAAGAGAACCCTGAAACACCAACGTCAACACAGACTGAAGTAAAAACTCCTGAGACAATCTCCACCGATCACGCTGAAACACCTGCTTCAACTCCGAGTGAAGATGAAAAAGTAATTGCTACTGAATTACCTCAGCCAGGTTCAAGCCATAGCCAAGAAGTGCCAACTACAGTCGCACATGACGAAACCAAACCACAGTTGCCAACAGTAGGGACACCTGAACAAACAGTTACAACTGAAACGCCCACTGCCGGACTTTTTGCAACCGATCATATCAAAACACCTGAGTCTGTTTCAAGTGAAGAAGGTGAAAACGTTAATGCGGAGGAATCCACAACTGAGCTGAGTGATCAGGATAATGTCAAAACGTCAGCGCTAACAGAAAGTTCGGTTGACGGAAATACTCCGGTAGAAGAAGCAACACCTGAAGTCACTTCAATTGAACCTTTGGAAACGCCAAAACCAACTCAAAACAGCGAAGAGGAAACCGTGGCTGCTGGACATCCCACAGAGGAATCTGGACTGTTTGAAAACACTGAAATACCTATTCCTAACACGAGACCAGACCAGGAAACCGCTATGAACGAAGAGAAGATCATTGAACCGCCCCAATCCATAGAGCAAAGTACATCTACCAATTTCACTCCAGAAGAACCAACTGTTTATCCAAAAGAAGAAGTATCAACTACTCAATCTATCATGGAAGAGGTTCCAACACAGACTAACATAAGTGAATCTGTGAAACCGGAGTTGGTAACAATTGCCGAACAAGTAACACAGGAACAAATACCAGTTAACATTACGCCGATCGAAGGACAGCCAGAGCAAAAACCAGTCACCCCTGAACTAGAACAAGCAATTAAAACTTCTGAACCAACTCTTGAGCCTGCCACAGACCTCTCCAATGAACCTGCTTCAGAAAATCCATCGGTTGTCGAAGAAAGTCTAATTGAGGCAACAAAGCCAGCACTGGTTGAAGGGGAATCGATGGAAAGTACCGCTGAGAACACCGCAGAAGAGGGCGAGAAGCCAATCTCGACAGCATCTCCTATTCCAGAAGATCAAAAGCAAACTGAGAACGAGCAGACGAAGGTTCCACAGAAGGAACATGACACCGAACATCAAGTAACTGAGATATCTGCTCCAGCTGGATCCGTACCTCCCGTAACACCCGCGGAACCAACTAATGAAGATCAAGAACATGTTCAAACTCCAGACCAAACTCAAGAAGTCCCAGAAGAACCTGCAGTTGATAATACGGAAGGACAGTTGACCATTGAATCAGAAGATACTCCTGTACCTTCAGTGCACGATTCGATTGAGGAGACGAAACCTGCGATGAAACCTGGTTACTTCGGACGTCCAATCACAAGTACCTTGGCTCCTCAAGGAAGCTTGGCCTATCCAGATCAAACGGTCCCCGTCGAGGACAACAACCACTTCCCAATAAACAACGGAACCTACTTGAATCCAGAATCTGACGACACCGGCGATAGCGATGACTACGAAGGAGATGATTTGGACATTTACGGACCGGGCACTTGCAGATATGGTGGCAAGGTCTACGTGTCTGCTCAACAGATACCGAGAGATGATCCTTGCGACTTCTGCTTCTGTTTCCGAAGCGATATTATCTGCCTTCAGCAAAGCTGCCCGCCACCAATTCCTGGCTGTCACGAGGAGCCCATCAACGGCTTCTGTTGCCCGAGGTACGAATGTCCGGTATCAATGGCGACCTCGCTTAATTTGACGACCACAACGACAACGACAACGACAACTCTGCCGCCTCACTTCTTGTCACACGCTTATAAAGGCGCTGCGAGAAGAAGTGGCTGCCAAATTCGCGGACAGGCATACCGAGTTGGAGAAACCATTCCATCTGCATCAGGCCCTTGCCTTCAGTGCACGTAAGTAACAAAATAGAATTAGTTCCCACAATAAGGAAGGGAATATTTGTCTGTAAAGTGACAATCGATATTTGAAAAACTTCGTTTACTTCACAGATGTGGCGGAGATGGTAATATGAAGTGCGAACCACGAGTCTGCAGTCCAGAACCTATGCTGAGGCAAATGATCGCTGCTGCAACAGCCAAGAGGAGAAGATGAGCTCTGAAGTTTTAAAAACAGTGTTGTAAAAAAGTGAATTAAGATTATTCTAACCATTGCGCGGAACACAGACAATAATGTGCCCGACAAATACGAACTGGGTAGCCAAACGTAAACCTTTTTATATTATATATCTATATACATATATACCCACATATGCATATACATATATACGCGGGTAACAGTATACATATATCGAAGGGAAAAAATAGCTAATCGTAATAGGCACATTTACGCTGACAAAATGTAAAGCAAAGTAAGAGAAGAAAGGATGCAAGAAAAAAATCAAGATAAACGCCACAATTATAATAAGTAACTATACTGAATCGTAATGTTGCTATCGTGCTGTACGAAATATTTCATCGATGTCGATCAGAGCTGCGAAACAAACGAGACTTACGACTGTGCCTTCGTCAGTGCCAAAAAAAAGGCGCTTTCGCTTAGCGACAACAACTTAGCCATATCACTTTCACCGACATCATCGAGATGAATCTAGGCGTATTATGATAATAAGAAGAGAGCGTAAAAATGAGATTATGAAAGGATGTAGTAATGAGAAAAAAGTGAAGATGGGTGAGGCAGAATAAAATGAGATAGTTAGAAATTATATAGCTGAGCCACGGTGGATAACAGCTACTCGAAAAAATCAATTAAGAGATTTTGGAAAATGAGCGCGCATGATTCGGGGTTTTGATGAACCTCTCGACCGAGGACATTCGCAATCGATGTTCAAATACACACCTCCAATTATCCGTAATTGCTATTATCAATCGTGGCTAAAAAGATTAAAATTAATAATAGTAAGGGGAACATTAAACTCTCATTCATTATATGATAAACGTACACACAACTTCAAAGCTCAAACAGCAGCTCGCTCGGAGGACCGAAAGTTCATTTGAGAATGCTTCTCCGGTGAGCTGACATCGTATAAAATACATTTATATGATTCTTATACAATATACTCTCAATAATAATTAATTAAAATTAATACAGCGTATATGAAATTCTTGTTTGTTCTCTAGCTTCAAAGTGCCGTAAAAATATAAAAATTTCTTTGTAATGATCGTATTTTTATTAATTTTTCTGCAGTGTTAACCAAGTGAACGTCAATTTTTCTAACAATATTAAATTCAATTCACCTCGCGTGAAGGAATTTTTTTTATTTTATTTTTCAAATTACCTCATCATTGTAGTTGAATACAGAATAATTGGTCAATATGCGATTTCATCACACTTTGAAGCTCCATCGAACAAAGAAATGTAGGTGATATACTATAATATACAAACAAAGGCCCGTGTCATCGTACGAGACTTAACAAATCTGATGTCTGTATTTATATTAGAAGTCGAAGATACAATCTGGCCTTCCTCAAAAATCTTGAAGTCTGTTATACTCTTTGTATTTGACTAATATAAATGAAATATTATATTATATCACAGAATTCCGCCTAGCTGTGCGGTCCGGCTACGATCCGGGTCGTTCGATCGAGAGAAGCTTGCCATTTTTACTACCGTATACATTTTTTATACATGATATTATATATTATAGTTTGATTGTGAAGAATGGCTTCTAACCCTTGAACGTTCGGACTAGCAATCCCTGTGTATATTTCGCATAGCTAGACAACTTTCCTGCGTTTTGGAAATGACTAGGCGTTACGAGGCGGGGGTGTAATTCCCGAATAGGCATACGATTGATTAATCAGCGTTCGCCTCTATGCGTAAAAATCGGAATGCCTTCGTAATACGTGTTCCATACTCATGATTTTTTCTTAATCATTTATGTACGAATAGAAGAAAGAAAAAAGGATTACCCCCGACATCGAGTCATTCTCATAGCGCCACCTTTAGGGATTAGTCAAACTAAGGAATTTATCTTTATATATCCATTTATGCGTTAGTAATAATATTAATTAAAATGAATTGATATTAGATATTACGATTACAATTATAACAATAATATAATGGTACGTACAGTATACATGTAATTATATAAAGGCAAAACAAAAAAAAAAAAATGTTGAAAGAAGAAAAAAAAACAGAAGAACCTTCATAAAATATATACCATTTGAATTATACAGCAATATAAACCTTCGTGCAAATTAAATAATATGTATGAATACGCTATGAAATTTCGGCGACTGATTATCCCCAGTGCAACGGCGATTTGGAACGGACATTTTTATACTCAACGAAAACTAGCGTATAACGGTTCTAATTGAGTCCCTATCGGTTACTGCATGTTTATGTATGTGATAAGATTATTGCGGCATGGAGACGAAGACCGATTGAAAGAGCCTACGGTAGGTTTAGGACGGCACGTGCTAGTATATAAAGTGTCCTTTTATATGAATAAATGATTTTATATGTCAAAAATATTAGCTGCAGTTCTTTCAGTGCTAACAAAAAAAATGTGCGCAAACATCCTTCCAAATTCCATCTCATTTCAACCAATACCCAATGCCGTTTCCATTTACGAATCCATAAATTTTGTATCGTGAATTGCTTCGTGTAGAACAATCACCGTTATTAAAGGGAATAATTATTTAAGCCATGAAAACACACTCTGACTATTTATAACGAGTGCTTCGAATTCACACTTATTATTAACGTGTAAGTATGTAATATACGGAAACGTGTATCTCTATAAACACCAAAAACCATTAGATCTGACTTCTGGAAGTCAATGAGGTGGCTTCCATATCAACCACATCAACTCAACATAAAAAGACTGAGGCAAAAAATGTCACGTTGAATATGGTAATAGCACATGGACATTTTTATAGATATACACAGATATATGAGCAGTTCAATGTAACTACTCCACACTTATCCTTCATGGTTAAAGAGGTTTAAAGTTGAACTTGGTGATATCATAAAGTTCACTCAATTAATTCTTGAGGGGTTACATGGGATTGGAAATTTCAGAAAATCCAATTGAAATTTTTTTTTTTCTATCTCGTAGAAATTAAGATTCAAAATTTCATTTCGAATCCTTCTTCCAAGTACAAGTAGTACTCACTTATTAACAGAAAATATTTGATTTTTTGATTTCAGATTAAGCTAGCATAAGTTATGTAGTCCATCACGAAAATATTGGGTCTCTGAAAACCAGTTCTGATCGGCTGAATTTTCAACATTTCTGGATGAAATTTTTGTGAAATAGCGTTCAAATATTGTTTTTTCATATGCCGTAACTTTGAAACAAATATTCTTTTATTATATTGTAACGATTTAGGCGTTACGTTAATAAAATATGGATCCGCGAGTTTACTTATTATCAAATCAAAGGCGTGAACAAAAATATCGTGATAAATGCTTTTAATGCAATATACGTGTTTCTTGTTTAAAGTCTGAAACAAGACTGTTTTTACAATAATATCGGTTGGCGCAGCAACCTTATTCTTTTTAAAGACATAAGAGGTTTATAAACGTCTTTTATCTATGCTGACTACTAGATCATTAAAGAGGGGGCAAAACGGGTGATTTCACCCTTTGTAACACTACTCCCCCCCGAGGAAAAGAGTCGTCCCGACTCGGGAAAGATAAAATAATTATAAAAGTATTCTAGTAGTCAGTGCTCAAAGGTGAGTTGGAGCTGTGGCTCTAAAAATTTAAGAACTCCCTTTTTTACTATCTGGCATTTGCCCACAGTCTCAAGGTAAACCACAGAAAACCTTGAGCAGATAGTTGAGCGTTAAATAATCTCAAAAATTTATGTGCCATGTTTTATAAAGGTTAGTGTTATTAAGTGTTATGTGGCTTCATGAATACAAAGTTTTCCGCAACGGCCCAGATTGACGTCGGGAAGAAATTCAATCTTCTTCATGAAGGATCCCTTCGAAACAGGTTCGGATGAAAACATCGAACCGAGAACCGACAATTCCAGGACCAAATAAGACGAAAACAGACTTCTCTTCATAAGAAATAAGGAAATCGGGGGGTGACTGAATCTAGAGCTTCTTCTGAGACAGCACACCCTAGAGTTTGGAGGACAAATGTGAGTGGTGGTATAACAATTCAAATTCACTGAGTGAATTTGGGAGAATACTTGAATAAAATAAATTGAATATGTATTCAAAAGAAAAGAAACGATCTTATCTGAATTATTTCTGCGTCCTTCTTCAAAATAAAACCACCAGTCATCCTCAGGAATCGGGGAAGATTGGAAGGAAAGGGCTGTGTCAAATAACCTGAAAAAGTGCTCACAAAAACTGACACTTAAGGTTAATAAAATGTGAAAATCAAGCAATCGCTCATCGACCTCGAAAAATAATCGTGGCTCATTTCACATTATTCCTTAAACCAAAGCCTATCCGACACAAAACTCGATTCCAGAGAAGAAGTTTCTAGAAAGAAACAACCGAAGAAAACAAATTTCAAATTGATTAGCAACGCAGAAAAAAACAAATCATTATAAGAAAAGTAGTCGTTAAAGACAGACAAGACATGGATGCAAAAGAACATACTTCGACGAATGCAGCTATGATGATAAAAGTATTCTCTCTCGAAAATTTGGACGAACTTAGCGAAATGGAAAGGTCTAACTATTTTAACTCTCTTTGGAGAGAGATGTCTTGCGGCCAGCTGAATGCTGTTTCCGAAAAAGGAAGAAGCGGCTTGCTATGCCTAAGCTGCTTTGAGTCACAGTGAGTACATCATATCGAATAACACAAATAAATTATAAGAAAATAATTTTTTTGTTTCAATCATTTCTTTTTAGTTCTAAACCCGAATTTCTTCTTCAAGAAGTCTCTCTCCATCTGACTTTTTTCAAAGAAAAAGTGCTTTGTCGCTCTTGCAAACAGAGTCTATTCGATATAGTAAAGAAAACGGAAGGGTGCGAGGGATGCGATAATGTCAAAGAAGAAATTAAGAAGATTTTAAATATTAGTCGCCTTTTCCCATTAATGTAGTTTAATGTAGTTTTTTTTTTTTTTTTTTTTTTTTTTAACCAAATTTTTTTAAGAATAAAATTCTTTCAATATTAAAATCAAAGGTTTAACTTTGTCCGTGTATCATTGCAAGACAAAAATTAGAATAAACTTGGTCGGCTGTGGATTCTGCATTGATAACCAAAACAGGAGCCGATAAAGAAGAAAAGGTTTGTTTCACTAGCCAATCTTCATGAACTTCATGGATAGTTCTGAGTAGCTCTAAAGAAATACTCGATTCTTCCTCACGAGAACGGGAACTAACTCGAGCAAAAGAAGTTTCTGGGGAAACTCGCAAATAAACAATCAAATCTACTCTGAGCTCAGACGAGCGAATGAGAAGATCAAAATTTTTTGTCAATAAATGAGATTCGAAGTTGCGAAAATTACCTAACCTTCGACGAGCTTCTACAAAACAATTGCTACTGTATATCGATCTTTCCATCACCTTTACAGGCAATGAAGTCGTCTGCAGATGTCTATCTAACATAACCATTTGAGCGAAATGTTGAAAATAATAGCAATAACGATCTGGGTTCTGGTACATCAAATCTAAAAGATTAATTCCGGCTACATTTCGATATTCTTCAAGAGGTTCTAAAAGTGTACAGACCTGGCGATCTGCTAAAAATCTCTTGGTGAAAGTCGTTTTTCCGCATCCGATATTTCCTTCAATAATAATCGTAAGCGGTCGAGTTTTACTCAAATGAATTCCGAAAGGTAAATTCTTCTCCCAATCGATAACCGACTGTAAAGAAGGTCAAATCGATCACAGTCGTCAAGGGTGTTCGTTTGAAGATCTAACCTCGAAGGATGTCCCTGGTCTTGGAGAGACTGTTCCAGGTTGATCCTCTTCAAAAGGAGCAAGACGATCCAAGTGAACCACTTTCTGACGCGAATGAGGAGATCTTCGGATTCTATAAACAACATCATTTATCCGGTTAACCACTAAGTAAGGGCCTTCCCAATTTCTTTGTAGCTTTGGACATCGTCCTTTCTGTCTTCGAGGTTGAAAGAGCCAAACAGAATCTCCAGGATTAAATTTTAAATCTCTGGCTCGAATATCATAACGAGTTTTTAATTTATCTGAAGCCATAGAAATTCTATTCCTAGCAAAGTGATGAATTTCTTCTAAACGTTGTTGTAATGAAAAGGCATAATCTGTTTGATGCTGTCTTCGCACAGGAACAGGGCCTTTCTCTAAATCTGACGGAAGTCGAAGATTTCTTCCAGTAAGCATGAGGGCTGGCGTCTGTTTCGTCGTCTCGTGAATCGCAGATCTGTAAGATAAGAGGAAGAAAGGGATCCAGGAGTCCCAGTCTCTCTGATTCTGCTCTACGAAGGACGACAAATATTGTAGTAAAGTCCGATTCAGACGCTCTATCATGCCGTCAGATTGCGGATGCAAAGGAGTTGTACGAGTTTTTCTAACCCCTAAAATCTGAGTAACCTCTTTCATTAAGGTCGACTCAAAATTTCGGCCTTGATCAGTATGAAGTTCTAGAGGAACTCCGTGTCTACAAATAAATTCTTTAACGAATGCCTGCGCTACAGTAGAGGCTTCTTGATCAGCGAGAGGGACCACTTCTGGCCACTTAGTAAAATAATCAGCAATAACCAAAGCATATTTATTTCCAGAATGGGTTATCGGGAGAGGTCCAAGAATATCCATTGCTATCCTTTCAAATGGAGCTCCCACGTTATAAATCTGAAGAGAGCTTTGTCCCTTCGCTCGAGGTCCTTTCTTTGCCGTGCAGACTCGACATCTTCGACACCAATCTTCAACGTCCATCCGGCAACGAGGCCAAAAGTAGAAGTTGCGAATTCTGCCCAGAGTTTTATTTGAAGCGAAATGTCCACCTGCAGGAGAATCATGATAAAGAGCAAGAATCTCCGGAACTCGTGTCCTGGGAACCAAAAGTTGCCACCTGATTTCTTTCAAGTCTGCAGATTCCCATTTTCGGTATAAAATTCCATCAATTAAAAGGATAGAGTCCCATTGAGCCCAATAAATTTTCAAATCTGGCTCGGCTAAAGATATATCCTGCCAGTCTGGGCGAGTTTCTGCTTCTTTCCAAGACTTCACTTGATTCAAAGTGTCGTCCTCTTGTTGCGATTTTCTCCATTCCTCCTGGTTATTTTCGAAAGAAATCTTCCGTATTATAAGAGAGGGGTCACGATTTTTCTCTAATCGTGCACACTGTTTACACTCTGGCATTTCCTCGCAGGGTCTTCGAGAGAGAGCATCGGCGTTTCCATGATGAATTCCTGCTCGATGACGAATATCAAAATCGTACTGACCGAGCCTTTCTAACCATCTAGCTACCTGACCTTCGGGAGATTTAAACGAAAGTAGCCACCTGAGAGAAGCATGATCTGTACGTATCAAAAATCTCCTGCCGTACAAATAATGGTGAAAATGTACTACGGTCTTAACAACAGCTAAAAGCTCTCTACGAGTGACACAATAATTCCTCTCGGTTTTACTCAAAACTCTGCTGAAATAGCTTATCACTCTCTCTTGACCTCCCTGAATTTGTGACAGAACCCCGCCTATTCCTGAAAGAGATGCATCCGTATCTAAAATAAAAGGAATTTCGACCTCTGGATAAGCTAAAATCGGCGAAGAAATAAGATTTTCTTTTAATTTCTTGAAAGCCTCTTCGCATTCCGGGGTCCAGTCAAAAGGAATCTTGATTCCGGTCAAATGATGGAGAGGTTTAGCTATACTAGCGAAACCTTTTACAAATCTTCTGTAATACGTACAAAGGCCTAAAAAGCTTTGAACTTGTTCTTTATTCTTAGGTGTCGGCCAAGAAGAAACCTTCTCTATTTTGGATGGGTCGGTTTTCACACCTTGTGCTGAAACGATATGTCCGAGGAAGCCTACTTCTTTCTGGAACAGATGACATTTTTTCGGGCTCATTTTCAGACCTGCTTGCTTCAGCCTAGCGAAAACTTGTCTGAGATTTTGAACTTCTTCTTCAAAGTTCTTGCCAAAAACGATTATATCGTCTAAATAAACGAGGCATATTTTGCCCGTGAGCCCATGGAGAACAGCCTCCATCATTCGTTCAAAGGTAGCCGGGGCATTACTCAAACCAAACGGCATAACCTTGAACTGCCATAATCCTCCTAAACCCGTAACAAAAGCTGTTTTTTCTTTATCTAGAGGATCCATTTCGACCTGCCAGTATCCGCTCTGAAGATCTATGGTGCTGAACCAAGTTGCACCAGCTATCAGGTCGAGTGTCTCGTCGATTCTGGGTAGAGGGTAAGAATCTTTCTTCGTTATATCGTTCAGCTTCCTGTAATCGATACAAAATCGTTTGGATCCGTCCTTTTTGTTAACAAGGACGATTGGTGAAGCCCAGGGACTAGACGATGGCTCAATCACATCGTTCGCTAGCATGTCTTCCACAAGCTTCTTCACCTCTTCTCGGGCGTTGAGAGCGAGTCTTCGAGGAGCTTGTTTAATTGGTGAACTCTCTCCGACGTCGATCTTGTGCTTGACAGAAGTACATCGGCCCTTATCACCACTATCTTTGGCAAAAGAATCTTTAAATTCTAGCAAAAGAGATTTAAACGATTCTTCCTGAGCTGAATTTAACGAAATCGAAGATTTCTCAACAAGGCTCCGTAAATGAAGAGGAAAATGTTGTTGCAAATCATCTTCCGACAGTTCTATTTCTCGAATTCTAGGAGGAGTCCAATAAATTCCATTCCTATTTGTACAAAGAGTTATTTCGCGATTGTTTGAAGCTAGTGAATTTCTCTTAGTCGAGATAACACAGTTATGAGCTGTAAGAAAGTCTATTCCCAAAATACCTTCATCCTCTATATCTGCTATAAAAACCTTATGTGGAGAGTCGATACACCCAAAAAGGTTAATTTGGACAGTAGCCTGTCTCAAAACCGGGGTCGTCTCTCCAGTGGCTGTTCGCAGAGAAAAAGAGGGAACAATCTGGTCATCGGATTTAAAGAGATCCGATCGAACTACGGTTACTTCCGCGCCCGTGTCTATTACCCACAGACAATCGACGCCATTAACAGTACCACGCGCGTAAAGACCAGACTGTCGCAGACTTCTAATTAAAAACTGTTCTCTAAGAGGGCTTTCACTACCAACAATCTGCGATGATTTCCGCCCTGACAAATCATCTGAAACTAGTTTTTTGAGTGAGTTCCTGTTGAAGAACTCGATTGAGGATCTGCTTCCCCTTTTTCTATATTTTTCTTACGCCAATTATAAGAATTTGGATTCGAGCCTTGCATCGGCTTTCCACTAATTTTTTTAATTAAAAAACAATGATTGGCGTCGTGGCCTGTTTTTTTACAAAATATACAAGTCAAGCTAGTTTGACTTGTCACAACCACGTTTTTATTTATACGCTCGTTTCGACGGTTTTGAAAAGAACCTCGATTTCTTGATTTAAAATTGTTACCGTTATTTCTATTTTTATAATTTTGAGGTTTTGGCTCCTCCGAGTATTCAAAACTCTGTCTTCCTGAGGTGTTTTCAGACACCTCAATCCGACGAAGTTTGCTTAACCCAAAATATTGCTTTCTCATTGCCTCCACCTCGAGGGCTTTGGCGGTTGCCTCCCGCAGAGAAGTGAGGCCCGACGTTCCAACGGCCATTTTAATTTCCGGATCATTAATCGCATTCAAAAAAGCTTGCGTTGCTAATAAGTTACGAGACGGCTCGTGATCCGGCAAAGCTATACGAGAAAGCCGTTCAATGTCCTGACTAAGAGACGCAAGGTCTTCGTCTCGTCCTTGTCTTCTCGTCTGTAATTGTGCTGTGTACAGTTTTGTTAAGTGGTCATTTCCGTACCTCAACTTTAATGCAGAACTAAGTTTTTCATAATCAGAGATTTCTTCCTCAGACAACGCCGTTAAAACGTTCAAAGCCGGCGTTCGAAGACAGGAGGCAAGACTGTGGGCCCTCATGGCGGAGTCCCACTGATTATGTTTAGCAATTGTATTAAACTGGCGTTCGTAATCTGCCCATGGAACTTTTCCGTCAAAAATTGGCGGTTTTAAAGGATAAAGAGGCTTCTCATTAATCTGAGAAGCAACCTCAGGAAATCCTGAATTATTTAATTGATTAAAATGAGAATATTGAGGTCGAACTTGAGGCAAAGACTCGGAAAAACCAACCTCATTATTAACCGTTACTCTACCAATTGGGGATTCAACTACTCCCCTAGTAAAAGGCACAGACCTTAAGTCTCGTACATCCTGGAACTGTCCTGGATGTCGGACCTGTCGAACAGCGGGAACGGGAACAGGAGAAGGAACAGGAGAGGGAAGCGGCGTAATGACTCCGGAACCTCGTGGAGTGACAGCCGGTTCTCCTGAGCCATTCACCTGATGAACAGCCTGAAGAGCTGCCACAGTCGTCCGGAACAGTTCGTGTAGACTAGTTTCGGATCGTTCTTGTGCCTCTCGATCAAGCCTGCGCTGTTCCAGCTGTTGTTCCTGTTCTCTTCTTCGCTGTTCCAACTGTTGTTCTTGTTCTCTTTTTCGCTGTTCCAACTGTTGTTCTTGTTCTCTTTTTCGCTGTTCCAACTGTTGTTCTTGTTCTCTTTTTCGCTGCTCTTGTTGATCAAGAAGCAGCTGAAGAAGTTGCTGTTGTTGGCGCTCAGCAGCCTCTTGCTGTTGAGACATGATCTTCAGCAGATCAATTTGAGAGATTGTCGAAGGAATTGGAAGAGGGTCCACTGAAGGCGATGGAATTGTTTCAGGGACCCGCGGATTCTCCATAACAAAAGGTTCTTCTCCGCTACTTTCTCTTCTTCGTGAGCGCGTCAAACGACTGCTACTCATAATTAAAGTTCGCGCACTGAGTTGATTCAATTAATAAGAACTCAAGATCCCGCTTCTGTCACCAATTGTAACGATTTAGGCGTTACGTTAATAAAATATGGATCCGCGAGTTTACTTATTATCAAATCAAAGGCGTGAACAAAAATATCGTGATAAATGCTTTTAATGCAATATACGTGTTTCTTGTTTAAAGTCTGAAACAAGACTGTTTTTACAATAATATCGGTTGGCGCAGCAACCTTATTCTTTTTAAAGACATAAGAGGTTTATAAACGTCTTTTATCTATGCTGACTACTAGATCATTAAAGAGGGGGCAAAACGGGTGATTTCACCCTTTGTAACAATATTTTAAAACAATAGAGAAAATATGCTTTCTAGAACGCTCGAAACACATGTAACCCCTTAAGAATGGCGAAAATTGCGAATGCTATTCCTAACTTGAAATTTGTTATTGATAACTTTTTGAAAGCTTAAATCTTAAAATCATCAGTCATGCCTATTTATTTCAGTGCAAAGAAAAATGCAGTTTCTGGAAAAAATTATTCATTGTCGTCATAGAAAATTGATTAATTTACATATACCTGTGTGTATATATATCATAGACGATATTTCTTTCGAGGAATTTTTTGATTCAACCTTTTCTAGTAATTAAATAATATTATTATATATTTACTAGAGTGGTTCAAAATTAAAAGTTTTATTTTTGCTTTTACCTGGCGGTCCCTGAAATGTTCATGTTTCATGGAAACAAGATCCTCCGAAAAATGAACTCCAATCCAATAGTTCACTTTTTTAATTTTTTTCCCCGTAATTTAATACGGGAAAAGCTCACTTTTTGTTAGCGGATGAAATACTGGTAAAGTATTTTAACGGACAAGATAAAAATCGGTAGTTTTCAGATGACTTTAATGAGTGTTATAATGATGATCACTACGCTTTGTTATAGAGGTTTGGAAAACTTGAATAATCAGCTTCAAGGATTTATCCGTGAATTTAAAAAATATGAAGTGGTTTACGAATATTTTAACTTTTAACGAAAAGTAAAATTTTTCCATGTCAGACGAATGGGAGATAAAAATCGAAACAGCGACCTGTTGGACTTGAGCTGAAGAGCGCATCTTCCGGAAGGATCTTTTTTCTGTCAAGCACTAACATTTGAAGGGATAAGAGCAAAAATATTACATTACGCATCAAGTACGGGAATTGCCTGTTTCGCGCACGAGTTCCGTATACTATTTTTCCTAACAGGTGTGCAAAATTCGAGACAACAACGGATAAAGACAATAACAACAACAATAATATCAAAACGTGTAG